>NW_026530868.1:0-5000 GCF_028554725.1 Zeugodacus cucurbitae
CTTACACGCTTATGTTCGGACCTGGTAAGTTTTCCCGTGTTGAGTCAAATTAAGCCGCAGGCTCCACTCCTGGTGGTGCCCTTCCGTCAATTCCTTTAAGTTTCAGCTTTGCAACCATACTTCCCCGGAGCCCAAAAGCTTTGGTTTCCCGGGAAGCGACTGAGAGAGCCATAGTAGTAGCTACACCCAATTGCTAGCTGGCATCGTTTATGGTTAGAACTAGGGCGGTATCTGATCGCCTTCGAACCTCTAACTTTCGTTCTTGATTAATGAAAACATCTTTGGCAAATGCTTTCGCTTAAGTTAGTCTTACGACGGTCCAAGAATTTCACCTCTCGCGTCGTAATACTAATGCCCCCAAACTGCTTCTATTAATCATTACCTCTTGATCTAAAAACCAATGAAAGTAGAACAGAGGTCTTATTTCATTATTCCATGCACAAAATATTCAGGCATTTGGAGCCTGCTTTAAGCACTCTAATTTGTTCAAAGTAATTGTACCGGCCCACAACAACACTCGATGAAGAGCACTGAAGCAGGTTTAAATAGGAGGAATATATAAAAAATACATTGTATTAATTACATATAAGAACTCCACCGGTAATACGCTTGCATACATAAGGTAATGTACATACCACAATTATAGCTGTACTACCCGTATGAAGCACAAATTCAACTACGAACGTTTTAACCGCAACAACTTTAATATACGCTATTGGAGCTGGAATTACCGCGGCTGCTGGCACCAGACTTGCCCTCCAATAGGTCCTTGTTAAAGGATTTAAAGTGTACTCATTCCAATTACAGGGCCTCGGATATGAGTCCTGTATTGTTATTTTTCGTCACTACCTCCCCGAACTGGGAGTGGGTAATTTACGCGCCTGCTGCCTTCCTTAGATGTGGTAGCCGTTTCTCAGGCTCCCTCTCCGGAATCGAACCCTGATTCCCCGTTACCCGTTGCAACCATGGTAGTCCTAGATACTACCATCAAAAGTTGATAGGGCAGACATTTGAAAGATCTGTCGTCGGTACGAGACCATACGATCTGCAAGTTATCTAGAGTTCAACCAATATAACGATCTTACGATCGCTTGGTTTTAGCCTAATAAAAGCACACGTTCCAAAAGGTCCGTGTTTATTTTGCATGTATTAGCTCTAGAATTACCACAGTTATCCAAGTAACTGTTAACGATCTATGGAACCATAACTGATATAATGAGCCTTTTGCGGTTTCACTTTTAATTTGTTTGTACTTAGACATGCATGGCTTAATCTTTGAGACAAGCATATAACTACTGGCAGGATCAACCAGAATAATATTTTTTATTCATTTATATAATATTTTTTATACTATATAAATTTTTATAATGATATTTTCAATATTTGAAAATTAAGTACACGACATATACACAATGCAAAGGAGAACGAAATCGCGACAATAAATAATTATGAAATTTCTTCTACTATGGTCGGATTAAATAATTTACTTCATGTCATTTAAATTTCATATTATTGTATTATTTATTGCGGTCTTATTCGGACTTTGAGACTGTGTATCTTATCGTGAGAAAGAATTTTCGTTCTCTATACATATATAATATAATTATTAATGTAAGGACGATGTTTCTTCTTGTATTTGTTAAACTTTCAAATAATATCATTTTTTATACATTTTACTTTATTTCAATGCATATAGTGTATATATCTTTTTTTAAGAGTATATACGTTTTTCTTTTGATTTGAAATTAATAATTTCAATTCAATTATTTTTCATTTTATTTCATATATGATATGAAAGTATTCGAGCGTAATAATATAAATATTTAACTTTATTGAATTTTATTCTTTACCCACATATATTTTATGTGAATAGAAGAACAAACCCCAAAAAAAGTTAAATTAAAAAAAAAACGACTACATTATGTTAGGTATAGAAGAATAATCTCAATTAATAACATTTCATTATTAACAAAATTATTTCTATTTAAACCAACTGTAGCAAACCAGGAATAAATTTTTTTGCTCTCATTTATATATTACACTTAAATACTTTTATAAATATATGAAAATAATTTTCATATAAGTACTAAGTATGCAATTTCATACAAGTATTAAAATTTTCATACAAGTACTAATGTTGAAGTTTCATACAACATATATGTTTTCTGCCACGTACACCTCACCAACCGGAAATCGTATGGAGAAAATCTTTTTAACCATATAAAAGTTTTAAATTCATATATATACAAGTAATTTATATCATTTTCTATGAGCATTATGCTTATAAGAAATATTACAACATCAAAAATAGCTTAACATTTATTTTTTTTTTTAAATTTTTTGTACTTATATGAAAATTATTTAGTTGTATGAATTCATACACTTAGTACTTATATGAAAATTAGTATCTATATGAAAATTAATTAGTATTTATATGAAATTTATTAAGTATCTATATGAAAATTATTTAGTATTTATATGAAAATTATTTACTTGTATGAATTCATAAACTTAGTATCTATATGAAAATTATTTAGTATTTATATGAAAATTTTTTACTTGTATGAATTCATAAACTTAGTATCTATATGAAAATTATTTAGTATTTATATGAAAATTTTTAACTTGTATGAATTCATTAACTTAGTATCTATATGAAAATTATTTAGTATTTATATGAAATTTTTAACTTGTATGAATTCATTAACTTAGTATCTATATGAAAATTATTTAGTATTTATATGAAAATTATTTACTTGTATGAATTCATAAACTTAGTATCTATATGAAAATTATTTAGTATTTATATGAAAATTTTTAACTTGTATGAATTCATTAACTTAGTATCTATATGAAAATTATTTAGTATTTATATGAAAATTTTTAACTTGTATGAATTCATTAACTTAGTATCTATATGAAAATTATTTAGTATTTATATGAAAATTTTTAACTTGTATGAATTCATTAACTAGTATCTATATGAAAATTATTTAGTATTTATATGAAAATTATTTACTTGTATGAATTCATAAACTTAGTATCTATATGAAAATTATTTAGTATTTATATGAAAATTTTTTACTTGTATGAATTCATAACTTAGTATCTATATGAAAATTATTTAGTATTTATATGAAAATTTTTAACTTGTATGAATTCATAAACTTAGTATCTATATGAAAATTATTTAGTATTTATATGAAAATTTTTTACTTGTATGAATTCATAAACTTAGTATCTATATGAAAATTATTTAGTATTTATATGAACATTTTTTACTTGTATGAATTCATAAACTTAGTATCTATATGAAAATTATTTAGTATTTATATGAAAATTTTTAACTTGTATGAATTCATTAACTTAGTATCTATATGAAAATTATTTAGTATTTATATGAAAATTTTTTACTTGTATGAATTCATAAACTTAGTATCTATATGAAAATTATTTAGTATTTATATGAAAATTTTTAACTTGTATGAATTCATTAACTTAGTATCTATATGAAAATTAATTAGTATTTATATGAAATTTATTAAGTATCTATATGAAAATTATTTAGTATTTATATGAAAATTATTTACTTGTATGAATTCATAAACTTAGTATCTATATGAAAATTATTTAGTATTTATATGAAAATTTTTTACTTGTATGAATTCATAAACTTAGTATCTATATGAAAATTATTTAGTATTTATATGAAAATTTTTAACTTGTATGAATTCATTAACTTAGTATCTATATGAAAATTATTTAGTATTTATATGAAAATTTTTAACTTGTATGAATTCATTAACTTAGTATCTATATGAAAATTATTTAGTATTTATATGAAAATTATTTACTTGTATGAATTCATAAACTTAGTATCTATATGAAAATTATTTAGTATTTATATGAAATTTTTTTACTTGTATGAACGTGGTTTCGGCGTTTTGGCTCTTTATATGGGGTTTCGGCTCTTCGCAAATAGGGACAGTAGGAATCTCCTGAATTCCTTTTTGCGCGTCACTAATAAGATGACGATGCATTTGGCTACGTA
Source organism: Zeugodacus cucurbitae (assembly GCF_028554725.1). Taxonomy (NCBI): domain Eukaryota; kingdom Metazoa; phylum Arthropoda; class Insecta; order Diptera; family Tephritidae; genus Zeugodacus; species Zeugodacus cucurbitae. Next base: position 4,052 of record NW_026530868.1, read on the forward strand.
AATAAAATCATTTTTATGCCCGCCGTTTAACCAAATTTAGTTTTTTTTATATGCAAATATACGTTTTTTCGGCCTTTTGGCTCTTTATATGTGGTTTCGGCTCTTCGCAAATAGGGACAGTAGGAATCTCCTGAATTCCTTTTTGCGCGTCACTAATAAGATGACGATGCATTTGGCTACGTAAATAAAATCATTTTTATGCCCGCCGTTTAACCAAATTTAGTTTTTTTTATATGCAAATATACGTTTTTTCGGCCTTTTGGCTCTTTATATGTGGTTTCGGCTCTTCGCAAATAGGGACAGTAGGAATCTCCTGAATTCCTTTTTGCGCGTCACTAATAAGATGACGATGCATTTGGCTACGTAAATAAAATCATTTTTATGCCCGCCGTTTAACCAAACTTAGTTTTTATATTATACAATATACCATTATATTAATTTTTGTATATTTCAATTGCTTTTCAGTATATTGTAAAAGTCGTTTGATAACTTTGCGTTCAAAGCTGTATCTTTATGTTAAGGTTCTCTCTAACAACTATTCAATATACCATTATATATTCATTTTTGTATATTTCAATTGTTTTTCAGTATATTGTAATAGTCGTTTGATAACAATCTATATAACACTACCTTATGTTCTCAATGAATATTGAGAAATAAAGTACTTTGCGTTCAAAAATCTGTATCTTTATGTTATAAGATTCTCTCTAACAACTATACAATATATTAATTTTTGTATATTTCACAATTGTTTTTCAGTATATTGTAATAGTCGTTTGATAACAATCTATATAACACTACCTATGTTCTCAATGAATATTGAGAAATAAAGTACTTTGCGTTCAAAAATCTGTATCTTTATGTTATAAGATTCTCTCTAACAACTATACAATATATTAATTTTTGTATATTTCACAATTGTTTTTCAGTATATTGTAATAGTCGTTTG
>NW_026530868.1:10000-15000 GCF_028554725.1 Zeugodacus cucurbitae
ACATAATTATTTCTTAACACCAATATAATTTTCTTAATAATAAATATTCAATCTTTTCATCCCGTACTACTTACTTCATTATAACAACAATATTATTTTCTTGGTTTTTTACATTTAAGGCAATCCTAGAATAAAATAATATTTTATGCTAGACGTTCCTCTAAATGTATATATTATTTGAAATAATAATATTGAAATTTTATTGTTTTTGGGAATACTAAGATTCTTATTTATTATAAAATTTCGTTCAAATATGAGGTGTTCAAGAATATATTTTCTATATTTCTTTTTATGCTATTAATATTATGGATTGAAAAATACAATCCAGTAATATACCATGTGCTTAAATTCTTTTAATTGACTAAAAGAATAAGCAACTAATTTAGCATAGTCTTACAACCCTCAACCATATGTAGTCCAAGCAGCACTTTAAAATTAATTAAAGTACATAACAGCATGGACTGCAATATGCGTTCAAAATGTCGATGTTCATGTGTCCTGCAGTTCACACGATGACGCACAGTTAGCTGCGTTCTTCATCGACCCATGAGCCGAGTGATCCACCGCTTAGAGTGATAATTTTTTGTTTATTTTAATTTAACGTCAAGAGTTTTTAATTTATTGAAAGAATAACATTTCGTTTTCGTATATAATATATAAATTATTTTAAAACATCTTTCAATAAATTGTAATTTTCAACCCAAACATTTACAAGTTGCGCATGTCTTAGTCCAACAAAAACAGTAATTCCTTTTTTATTACATTTTATTTAATTTCTATATATTTTTAAGGAATTACACGTTAATGAGAACAAATTAACTTATCATTTATATTATTTTTATAAATAATAAGTACAACTATATATGTTTAAAGGTTTGTTGCGTTCAAATACAATGTATGCGATATAATTTTCATTATACTACAATACAAGGAGTAAAAAAAAAAGAAAAAAAAGAAAAACATTCAAATAAATGAATGAAAAGAAAAAAAAGAAAATAATTTTTCTTTTTTATTCTTTTTTTGTTTGTTTGTTTGTTTGTTTGTTTGTTTGTTTTTTTATAATATTTACGGATAGGAACACAATAATGATCCTTCCGCAGGTTCACCTACGGAAACCTTGTTACGACTTTTACTTCCTCTAAATAATCAAGTTCGGTCAACTTTTGCGAAACAACCGTGAAACACAAGGCGTCACAGTGATCACGTCCGGAGACCTCACTAAATAATTCAATCGGTAGTAGCGACGGGCGGTGTGTACAAAGGGCAGGGACGTAATCAATGCGAGTTAATGACTCACACTTACTGGGAATTCCAAGTTCATGTGAACAGTTTCAGTTCACAATCCCAAGCATGAAAGTGGTTCAGCGGTTTACCCGGACCTCTCGGTCTAGGAAATACACGTTGATACTTTCATTGTAGCGCGCGTGCAGCCCAGGACATCTAAGGGCATCACAGACCTGTTATTGCTCAATCTCGTTACTGCTAGACGCAATTTGTCCATTTAAGAAGCTAGTGTCCTTATAATGGGACAAACCAACAGGTACGGCTCCACTTATATAAACACATTCAAACACTTGCACATTCAAGATGAACTCATGAATGAAGGCTATATAAGCTTCAACACCATAATCCTGAAAGCATCTATTTAATATATTTGAGTCTCGTTCGTTATCGGAATTAACCAGACAAATCACTCCACGAACTAAGAACGGCCATGCACCACCACCCATAGATTCGAGAAAGAGCTATCAATCTGTCTTACACGCTTATGTTCGGACCTGGTAAGTTTTCCCGTGTTGAGTCAAATTAAGCCGCAGGCTCCACTCCTGGTGGTGCCCTTCCGTCAATTCCTTTAAGTTTCAGCTTTGCAACCATACTTCCCCCGGAGCCCAAAAGCTTTGGTTTCCCGGGAAGCGACTGAGAGAGCCATAGTAGTAGCTACACCCAATTGCTAGCTGGCATCGTTTATGGTTAGAACTAGGGCGGTATCTGATCGCCTTCGAACCTCTAACTTTCGTTCTTGATTAATGAAAACATCTTTGGCAAATGCTTTCGCTTAAGTTAGTCTTACGACGGTCCAAGAATTTCACCTCTCGCGTCGTAATACTAATGCCCCCAAACTGCTTCTATTAATCATTACCTCTTGATCTAAAAACCAATGAAAGTAGAACAGAGGTCTTATTTCATTATTCCATGCACAAAATATTCAGGCATTTGGAGCCTGCTTTAAGCACTCTAATTTGTTCAAAGTAATTGTACCGGCCCACAACAACACTCGATGAAGAGCACTGAAGCAGGTTTAAATAGGAGGAATATATAAAAAATACATTGTATTAATTACATATAAGAACTCCACCGGTAATACGCTTGCATACATAAGGTAATGTACATACCACAATTATAGCTGTACTACCCGTATGAAGCACAAATTCAACTACGAACGTTTTAACCGCAACAACTTTAATATACGCTATTGGAGCTGGAATTACCGCGGCTGCTGGCACCAGACTTGCCCTCCAATAGGTCCTTGTTAAAGGATTTAAAGTGTACTCATTCCAATTACAGGGCCTCGGATATGAGTCCTGTATTGTTATTTTTCGTCACTACCTCCCCGAACTGGGAGTGGGTAATTTACGCGCCTGCTGCCTTCCTTAGATGTGGTAGCCGTTTCTCAGGCTCCCTCTCCGGAATCGAACCCTGATTCCCCGTTACCCGTTGCAACCATGGTAGTCCTAGATACTACCATCAAAAGTTGATAGGGCAGACATTTGAAAGATCTGTCGTCGGTACGAGACCATACGATCTGCAAGTTATCTAGAGTTCAACCAATATAACGATCTTACGATCGCTTGGTTTTAGCCTAATAAAAGCACACGTTCCAAAAGGTCCGTGTTTATTTTGCATGTATTAGCTCTAGAATTACCACAGTTATCCAAGTAACTGTTAACGATCTATGGAACCATAACTGATATAATGAGCCTTTTGCGGTTTCACTTTTAATTTGTTTGTACTTAGACATGCATGGCTTAATCTTTGAGACAAGCATATAACTACTGGCAGGATCAACCAGAATAATATTTTTTATTCATTTATATAATATTTTTTATACTATATAAATTTTTATAATGATATTTTCAATATTTGAAAATTAAGTACACGACATATACACAATGCAAAGGAGAACGAAATCGCGACAATAAATAATTATGAAATTTCTTCTACTATGGTCGGATTAAATAATTTACTTCATGTCATTTAAATTTCATATTATTGTATTATTTATTGCGGTCTTATTCGGACTTTGAGACTGTGTATCTTATCGTGAGAAAGAATTTTCGTTCTCTATACATATATAATATAATTATTAATGTAAGGACGATGTTTCTTCTTGTATTTGTTAAACTTTCAAATAATATCATTTTTTATACATTTTACTTTATTTCAATGCATATAGTGTATATATCTTTTTTTAAGAGTATATACGTTTTTCTTTTGATTTGAAATTAATAATTTCAATTCAATTATTTTTCATTTTATTTCATATATGATATGAAAGTATTCGAGCGTAATAATATAAATATTTAACTTTATTGAATTTTATTCTTTACCCACATATATTTTATGTGAATAGAAGAACAAACCCCAAAAAAAGTTAAATAAAAAAAAAACGACTACATTATGTTAGGTATAGAAGAATAATCTCAATTAATAACATTTCATTATTAACAAAATTATTTCTATTTAAACCAACTGTAGCAAACCAGGAATAAATTTTTTGCTCTCATTTATATATTACACTTAAATACTTTTATAAATATATGAAAATAATTTTCATATAAGTACTAAGTATGCAATTTCATACAAGTATTAAAATTTTCATACAAGTACTAATGTTGAAGTTTCATACAACATATATGTTTTCTGCCACGTACACCTCACCAACCGGAAATCGTATGGAGAAAATCTTTTTAACCATATAAAAGTTTTAAATTCATATATATACAAGTAATTTATATCATTTTCTATGAGCATTATGCTTATAAGAAATATTACAACATCAAAAATAGCTTAACATTTATTTTTTTTTTTAAATTTTTTGTACTTATATGAAAATTATTTAGTTGTATGAATTCATACACTTAGTACTTATATGAAAATTAGTATCTATATGAAAATTAATTAGTATTTATATGAAATTTATTAAGTATCTATATGAAAATTATTTAGTATTTATATGAAAATTATTTACTTGTATGAATTCATAAACTTAGTATCTATATGAAAATTATTTAGTATTTATATGAAAATTTTTTACTTGTATGAATTCATAACTTAGTATCTATATGAAAATTATTTAGTATTTATATGAAAATTTTAACTTGTATGAATTCATTAACTTAGTATCTATATGAAAATTATTTAGTATTTATATGAAAATTTTTAACTTGTATGAATTCATTAACTTAGTATCTATATGAAAATTATTTAGTATTTATATGAAAATTATTTACTTGTATGAATTCATAAACTTAGTATCTATATGAAAATTATTTAGTATTTATATGAAAATTTTTAACTTGTATGAATCATTAACTTAGTATCTATATGAAAATTATTTAGTATTTATATGAAAATTTTTAACTTGTATGAATTCATTAACTTAGTATCTATATGAAAATTATTTAGTTTAGTATTTATATGAAAATTTTTAACTTGTATGAATTCATTAACTTAGTATCTATATGAAAATTATTTAGTATTTATATGAAAATTATTTACTTGTATGAATTCATAAACTTAGTATCTATATGAAAATTATTTAGTATTTATATGAAAATTTTTTACTTGTATGAATTCATAAACTTAGTATCTATATGAAAATTATTTAGTATTTATATGAAAATTTTTAACTTGTATGAATTCATAAACTTAGTATCTATATGAAAATTATTTAGTATTTATATGAAAATTTTTTACTTGTATGAATTCATAAACTTAGT
>NW_026530868.1:20000-22500 GCF_028554725.1 Zeugodacus cucurbitae
ATCTCTCTTCGAAAGACTTCCATGGTAGTACGACTATAAAACAGAAAAGAAAACTCTTCCGATACCTCTCGACGGCTTCTTTATGGTCGTTCCTGTTGCCAGGATGAGCACAAGGCCCATTTTTAATAACAAACGGATACTCAACAGGTTACGGAATTGGAACCGTATTCCCTTTCGTTCAAAATTATTCAAGTGTTTAATTACTATGAAGAAAACATAATAATTATATATTCTCAACAATTCATTAAAACTTGAAAATTTTCGGCTTTCGCAACTTAGGACCGACTACTCGTGATCAACCACTGTTCACACGAAACCCTTCTCCACTTCAGTCCTCCAAGGTCTCATTCGATTATTTGCTACTACCACCAAGATCTGTACCAATGGCGGCTCCATGCAGGCTTACGCCAAACACTTCTAAGCACACCATTGTACCCTCCTACTCACTAAAGTTTCAAAATTTATAATCCAACCGAAATTGTATTATAAATCATGTACTTTAGCGGTAATGTATAGTATACAACTTAAGCGCCATCCATTTTAAGGGCTAGTTGCTTCGGCAGGTGAGTTGTTACACACTCCTTAGCGATTACGACTTCCATGTCCACCGTCCTGCTGTTTTAAGCAACCAACGCCTTTCATGGTATCTGCATGAGTTGTTAATTTGGGCACCGTAACATTACGTTTGGTTCATCCCACAGCGCCAGTTCTGCTTACCAAAAGTGGCCCACTGGGCACATTATATCATAACCTCAACCTTCATATCAAGAAAGGTGAGGTTCTTACCATTTAAAGTTTGAGAATAGGTTAAGGTCGTTTCGACCCTAAGGCCTCTAATCATTCGCTTTACCAGATAAGATTATTTTAACATAATATTTAAATGCACCAGCTATCCTGAGGGAAACTTCGGAGGGAACCAGCTACTAGATGGTTCGATTGGTCTTTCGCCCCTATACTCAATTCTGACAATCGATTTGCACGTCAGAACTGTTTCGGTCTTCCATCAGGGTTTCCCCCTGACTTCAACCTGATCAAGTATAGTTCACCATCTTTCGGGTCACAGCATATATGCTCAAGGTACGCTCCAGTTAGAGGTATAAATAATAATAAATTATCATTATACATAACTATATGGAACGCCCCGGGATTGAATTAATAGTAAAATATTTCACTAAAAATTAATCCCATTATATAAAAGTTAAGTTAATTTCGCCATTAGGTTTAATATAACCCAATGACTTGCACATATGTTAGACTCCTTGGTCCGTGTTTCAAGACGGGTCCCGAAGGTATCCTGAATCTTTCGCATTGTTAATCATATAAATGCATACAATTAATATTAAAATCAATGATAATAATATTATTGTAAAATTCAAAAGAATTTAAGCATTATATATGTAAAATCTATCAACACTTTATCAAATCATCAGTATTTATTCTATGTTAATAAGCTAAAAGCAAATTAATTTGAATAAACTTAACACCAATGATCTTTTGATAAATATTTTATTATGTTAATAGATTACAATGTCCTTATATGAAAAAAATGCACACTATTACTATAATATTATAAATATCACAGTTATAATGATGAATTTTTCATAATGGATATTCAGGTTCATCGGGCTTAACCTCTAAGCAGTTTCACGTACTATTTAACTCTCTATTCAGAGTTCTTTTCAACTTTCCCTCACGGTACTTGTTTACTATCGGTCTCATGGTTATATTTAGTTTTAGATGGAGTTTACCACCCACTTAGTGCTGCACTATCAAGCAACACGACTCTTTGGAAATATCTTTCTAGTAATCATTAACGTTATACGGGCCTGGCACCCTCTATGGGTAAATGGCCTCATTTAAGAAGGACTTAAATCGTTAATTTCTCATACTAGATATTAAGATATTCCATACACTGCATCTCACATTGCCATATAGACAAAGTGACTTAGTGCTGAACTATTTTCTTTTCGCTCGCCGCTACTAAGAAAATCCTTGTTAGTTTCTTTTCCTCCCCTCATTAATATGCTTAAATTCAGGGGGTAGTCCCATATGAGTTGAGGTTGTATAAAAATATTTATATTTATTTATATTTTAGCTTTTTGCTATTTTAAAGAAACATACATAATTATTTCTTAACACCAATATAATTTTCTTAATAATAAATATTCAATCTTTTCATCCCGTACTACTTACTTCATTATAACAACAATATTATTTTCTTGGTTTTTTTACATTTAAGGCAATCCTAGAATAAAATAATATTTTATGCTAGACGTTCCTCTAAATGTATATATTATTTGAAATAATAATATTGAAATTTTATTGTTTTTGGGAATACTAAGATTCTTATTTATTATAAAATTTCGTTCAAATATGAGGTGTTCAAGAATATATTTTCTATATTTCTTTTTATGCTATTAATATTATGGATTGAAAAATACAATCCAGTAATATACCATGTGCTTAAATTCTTTAATTGACTAAAAGAATAAGCAACTAA
>NW_026530869.1:5000-7500 GCF_028554725.1 Zeugodacus cucurbitae
AGATACTAAGTTTATGAATTCATACAAGTAAATAATTTTCATATAAATACTAAATAATTTTCATATAGATACTAAGTTAATGAATTCATACAAGTTAAAAATTTTCATATAAATACTAAATAATTTTCATATAGATACTAAGTTAATGAATTCATACAAGTTAAAAATTTTCATATAAATACTAAATAATTTTCATATAGATACTAAGTTTATGAATTCATACAAGTAAAAAATTTTCATATAAATACTAAATAATTTTCATATAGATACTAAGTTTATGAATTCATACAAGTAAATAATTTTCATATAAATACTAAATAATTTTCATATAGATACTTAATAAATTTCATATAAATACTAATTAATTTTCATATAGATACTAAGTTAATGAATTCATACAAGTTAAAAATTTTCATATAAATACTAAATAATTTTCATATAGATACTAAGTTTATGAATTCATACAAGTAAAAAATTTTCATATAAATACTAAATAATTTTCATATAGATACTAAGTTAATGAATTCATACAAGTTAAAAATTTTCATATAAATACTAAATAATTTTCATATAGATACTAAGTTTATGAATTCATACAAGTAAAAAATGTTCATATAAATACTAAATAATTTTCATATAGATACTAAGTTTATGAATTCATACAAGTAAAAAATTTTCATATAAATACTAAATAATTTTCATATAGATACTAAGTTTATGAATTCATACAAGTTAAAAATTTTCATATAAATACTAAATAATTTTCATATAGATACTAAGTTTATGAATTCATACAAGTAAAAAATTTTCATATAAATACTAAATAATTTTCATATAGATACTAAGTTTATGAATTCATACAAGTAAATAATTTTCATATAAATACTAAATAATTTTCATATAGATACTAAGTTAATGAATTCATACAAGTTAAAAATTTTCATATAAATACTAAATAATTTTCATATAGATACTAAGTTAATGAATTCATACAAGTTAAAAATTTTCATATAAATACTAAATAATTTTCATATAGATACTAAGTTAATGAATTCATACAAGTTAAAAATTTTCATATAAATACTAAATAATTTTCATATAGATACTAAGTTTATGAATTCATACAAGTAAATAATTTTCATATAAATACTAAATAATTTTCATATAGATACTAAGTTAATGAATTCATACAAGTTAAAAATTTTCATATAAATACTAAATAATTTTCATATAGATACTAAGTTAATGAATTCATACAAGTTAAAAATTTTCATATAAATACTAAATAATTTTCATATAGATACTAAGTTTATGAATTCATACAAGTAAAAAATTTTCATATAAATACTAAATAATTTTCATATAGATACTAAGTTTATGAATTCATACAAGTAAATAATTTTCATATAAATACTAAATAATTTTCATATAGATACTTAATAAATTTCATATAAATACTAATTAATTTTCATATAGATACTAATTTTCATATAAGTACTAAGTGTATGAATTCATACAACTAAATAATTTTCATATAAGTACAAAAAATTTAAAAAAAAAAATAAATGTTAAGCTATTTTTGATGTTGTAATATTTCTTATAAGCATAATGCTCATAGAAAATGATATAAATTACTTGTATATATATGAATTTAAAACTTTTATATGGTTAAAAAGATTTTCTCCATACGATTTCCGGTTGGTGAGGTGTACGTGGCAGAAAACATATATGTTGTATGAAACTTCAACATTAGTACTTGTATGAAAATTTTAATACTTGTATGAAATTGCATACTTAGTACTTATATGAAAATTATTTTCATATATTTATAAAAGTATTTAAGTGTAATATATAAATGAGAGCAAAAAAATTTATTCCTGGTTTGCTACAGTTGGTTTAAATAGAAATAATTTTGTTAATAATGAAATGTTATTAATTGAGATTATTCTTCTATACCTAACATAATGTAGTCGTTTTTTTTTTAATTTAACTTTTTTTGGGGTTTGTTCTTCTATTCACATAAAATATATGTGGGTAAAGAATAAAATTCAATAAAGTTAAATATTTATATTATTACGCTCGAATACTTTCATATCATATATGAAATAAAATGAAAAATAATTGAATTGAAATTATTAATTTCAAATCAAAAGAAAAACGTATATACTCTTAAAAAAAGATATATACACTATATGCATTGAAATAAAGTAAAATGTATAAAAAATGATATTATTTGAAAGTTTAACAAATACAAGAAGAAACATCGTCCTTACATTAATAATTATATTATATATGTATAGAGAACGAAAATTCTTTCTCACGATAAGATACACAGTCTCAAAGTCCGAATAAGACCGCAATAAATAATACAATAATATGAAATTTAAATGACATGAAGTAAATTATTTAATCCGACCATAGTAGAAGAAATTTCATAATTATTTATTGTCGCGATTTCGTTCTCCTTTGCATTGTGTATATGTCGTGTACTTAATTTTCA
>NW_026530869.1:17500-20000 GCF_028554725.1 Zeugodacus cucurbitae
ATATAGATACTAAGTTAATGAATTCATACAAGTTAAAAATTTTCATATAAATACTAAATAATTTTCATATAGATACTAAGTTTATGAATTCATACAAGTAAAAAATTTTCATATAAATACTAAATAATTTTCATATAGATACTAAGTTAATGAATTCATACAAGTTAAAAATTTTCATATAAATACTAAATAATTTTCATATAGATACTAAGTTTATGAATTCATACAAGTAAAAAATGTTCATATAAATACTAAATAATTTTCATATAGATACTAAGTTTATGAATTCATACAAGTAAAAAATTTTCATATAAATACTAAATAATTTTCATATAGATACTAAGTTTATGAATTCATACAAGTTAAAAATTTTCATATAAATACTAAATAATTTTCATATAGATACTAAGTTTATGAATTCATCAAGTAAAAAATTTTCATATAAATACTAAATAATTTTCATATAGATACTAAGTTTATGAATTCATACAAGTAAATAATTTTCATATAAATACTAAATAATTTTCATATAGATACTAAGTTAATGAATTCATACAAGTTAAAAATTTTCATATAAATACTAAATAATTTTCATATAGATACTAAGTTAATGAATTCATACAAGTTAAAAATTTTCATATAAATACTAAATAATTTTCATATAGATACTAAGTTAATGAATTCATACAAGTTAAAAATTTTCATATAAATACTAAATAATTTTCATATAGATACTAAGTTTATGAATTCATACAAGTAAATAATTTTCATATAAATACTAAATAATTTTCATATAGATACTAAGTTAATGAATTCATACAAGTTAAAAATTTTCATATAAATACTAAATAATTTTCATATAGATACTAAGTTAATGAATTCATACAAGTTAAAAATTTTCATATAAATACTAAATAATTTTCATATAGATACTAAGTTTATGAATTCATACAAGTAAAAAATTTTCATATAAATACTAAATAATTTTCATATAGATACTAAGTTTATGAATTCATACAAGTAAATAATTTTCATATAAATACTAAATAATTTTCATATAGATACTTAATAAATTTCATATAAATACTAATTAATTTTCATATAGATACTAATTTTCATATAAGTACTAAGTGTATGAATTCATACAACTAAATAATTTTCATATAAGTACAAAAAATTTAAAAAAAAAAATAAATGTTAAGCTATTTTTGATGTTGTAATATTTCTTATAAGCATAATGCTCATAGAAAATGATATAAATTACTTGTATATATATGAATTTAAAACTTTTATATGGTTAAAAAGATTTTCTCCATACGATTTCCGGTTGGTGAGGTGTACGTGGCAGAAAACATATATGTTGTATGAAACTTCAACATTAGTACTTGTATGAAAATTTTAATACTTGTATGAAATTGCATACTTAGTACTTATATGAAAATTATTTTCATATATTTATAAAAGTATTTAAGTGTAATATATAAATGAGAGCAAAAAAATTTATTCCTGGTTTGCTACAGTTGGTTTAAATAGAAATAATTTTGTTAATAATGAAATGTTATTAATTGAGATTATTCTTCTATACCTAACATAATGTAGTCGTTTTTTTTTTAATTTAACTTTTTTTGGGGTTTGTTCTTCTATTCACATAAAATATATGTGGGTAAAGAATAAAATTCAATAAAGTTAAATATTTATATTATTACGCTCGAATACTTTCATATCATATATGAAATAAAATGAAAAATAATTGAATTGAAATTATTAATTTCAAATCAAAAGAAAAACGTATATACTCTTAAAAAAAGATATATACACTATATGCATTGAAATAAAGTAAAATGTATAAAAAATGATATTATTTGAAAGTTTAACAAATACAAGAAGAAACATCGTCCTTACATTAATAATTATATTATATATGTATAGAGAACGAAAATTCTTTCTCACGATAAGATACACAGTCTCAAAGTCCGAATAAGACCGCAATAAATAATACAATAATATGAAATTTAAATGACATGAAGTAAATTATTTAATCCGACCATAGTAGAAGAAATTTCATAATTATTTATTGTCGCGATTTCGTTCTCCTTTGCATTGTGTATATGTCGTGTACTTAATTTTCAAATATTGAAAATATCATTATAAAAATTTATATAGTATAAAAAATATTATATAAATGAATAAAAAATATTATTCTGGTTGATCCTGCCAGTAGTTATATGCTTGTCTCAAAGATTAAGCCATGCATGTCTAAGTACAAACAAATTAAAAGTGAAACCGCAAAAGGCTCATTATATCAGTTATGGTTCCATAGATCGTTAACAGTTACTTGGATAACTGTGGTAATTCTAGAGCTAATACATGCAAAATAAACACGGACCTTTTGGAACGTGTGCTTTTATTAGGCTAAAACCAAGCGATCGTAAGATCGTTATATTGGTTGAACTCTAGATAACTTGCAGATCGTATGGTCTCGTACCGACGACAGATCTTT
>NW_026530869.1:22500-24662 GCF_028554725.1 Zeugodacus cucurbitae
ATATTCTTGAACACCTCATATTTGAACGAAATTTTATAATAAATAAGAATCTTAGTATTCCCAAAAACAATAAAATTTCAATATTATTATTTCAAATAATATATACATTTAGAGGAACGTCTAGCATAAAATATTATTTTATTCTAGGATTGCCTTAAATGTAAAAAACCAAGAAAATAATATTGTTGTTATAATGAAGTAAGTAGTACGGGATGAAAAGATTGAATATTTATTATTAAGAAAATTATATTGGTGTTAAGAAATAATTATGTATGTTTCTTTAAAATAGCAAAAAGCTAAAATATAAAATAAATATAAATATTTTTATACAACCTCAACTCATATGGGACTACCCCCTGAATTTAAGCATATTAATGAGGGGAGGAAAAGAAACTAACAAGGATTTTCTTAGTAGCGGCGAGCGAAAAGAAAATAGTTCAGCACTAAGTCACTTTGTCTATATGGCAAATGTGAGATGCAGTGTATGGAATATCTTAATATCTAGTATGAGAAATTAACGATTTAAGTCCTTCTTAAATGAGGCCATTTACCCATAGAGGGTGCCAGGCCCGTATAACGTTAATGATTACTAGAAAGATATTTCCAAAGAGTCGTGTTGCTTGATAGTGCAGCACTAAGTGGGTGGTAAACTCCATCTAAAACTAAATATAACCATGAGACCGATAGTAAACAAGTACCGTGAGGGAAAGTTGAAAAGAACTCTGAATAGAGAGTTAAATAGTACGTGAAACTGCTTAGAGGTTAAGCCCGATGAACCTGAATATCCATTATGAAAAATTCATCATTATAACTGTGATATTTATAATATTATAGTAATAGTGTGCATTTTTTTCATATAAGGACATTGTAATCTATTAACATAATAAAATATTTATCAAAAGATCATTGGTGTTAAGTTTATTCAAATTAATTTGCTTTTAGCTTATTAACATAGAATAAATACTGATGATTTGATAAAGTGTTGATAGATTTTACATATATAATGCTTAAATTCTTTTGAATTTTACAATAATATTATTATCATTGATTTTAATATTAATTGTATGCATTTATATGATTAACAATGCGAAAGATTCAGGATACCTTCGGGACCCGTCTTGAAACACGGACCAAGGAGTCTAACATATGTGCAAGTCATTGGGTTATATTAAACCTAATGGCGAAATTAACTTAACTTTTATATAATGGGATTAATTTTTAGTGAAATATTTTACTATTAATTCAATCCCGGGGCGTTCCATATAGTTATGTATAATGATAATTTATTATTATTTATACCTCTAACTGGAGCGTACCTTGAGCATATATGCTGTGACCCGAAAGATGGTGAACTATACTTGATCAGGTTGAAGTCAGGGGAAACCCTGATGGAAGACCGAAACAGTTCTGACGTGCAAATCGATTGTCAGAATTGAGTATAGGGGCGAAAGACCAATCGAACCATCTAGTAGCTGGTTCCCTCCGAAGTTTCCCTCAGGATAGCTGGTGCATTTAAATATTATGTAAAATAATCTTATCTGGTAAAGCGAATGATTAGAGGCCTTAGGGTCGAAACGACCTTAACCTATTCTCAAACTTTAAATGGGTAAGAACCTCACCTTTCTTGATATGAAGGTTGAGGTTATGATATAATGTGCCCAGTGGGCCACTTTTGGTAAGCAGAACTGGCGCTGTGGGATGAACCAAACGTAATGTTACGGTGCCCAAATTAACAACTCATGCAGATACCATGAAAGGCGTTGGTTGCTTAAAACAGCAGGACGGTGGACATGGAAGTCGTAATCCGCTAAGGAGTGTGTAACAACTCACCTGCCGAAGCAACTAGCCCTTAAAATGGATGGCGCTTAAGTTGTATACCTATACATTACCGCTAAAGTACATGATTTATAATACAATTTCGGTTGGATTATAAATTTTGAAACTTTAGTGAGTAGGAGGGTACAATGGTGTGCTTAGAAGTGTTTGGCGTAAGCCTGCATGGAGCCGCCATTGGTACAGATCTTGGTGGTAGTAGCAAATAATCGAATGAGACCTTGGAGGACTGAAGTGGAGAAGGGTTTCGTGTGAACAGTGGTTGATCACGAGTTAGTCGGTCCTAAGTTCAAGGCGAAAGCCGAAAATTTTCAAGTTTTAATGAATTG
>NW_026530870.1:0-5000 GCF_028554725.1 Zeugodacus cucurbitae
TCCCGGGGCGTTCCATATAGTTATGTATAATGATAATTTATTATTATTTATACCTCTAACTGGAGCGTACCTTGAGCATATATGCTGTGACCCGAAAGATGGTGAACTATACTTGATCAGGTTGAAGTCAGGGGAAACCCTGATGGAAGACCGAAACAGTTCTGACGTGCAAATCGATTGTCAGAATTGAGTATAGGGGCGAAAGACCAATCGAACCATCTAGTAGCTGGTTCCCTCCGAAGTTTCCCTCAGGATAGCTGGTGCATTTAAATATTATGTAAAATAATCTTATCTGGTAAAGCGAATGATTAGAGGCCTTAGGGTCGAAACGACCTTAACCTATTCTCAAACTTTAAATGGGTAAGAACCTCACCTTTCTTGATATGAAGGTTGAGGTTATGATATAATGTGCCCAGTGGGCCACTTTTGGTAAGCAGAACTGGCGCTGTGGGATGAACCAAACGTAATGTTACGGTGCCCAAATTAACAACTCATGCAGATACCATGAAAGGCGTTGGTTGCTTAAAACAGCAGGACGGTGGACATGGAAGTCGTAATCCGCTAAGGAGTGTGTAACAACTCACCTGCCGAAGCAACTAGCCCTTAAAATGGATGGCGCTTAAGTTGTATACCTATACATTACCGCTAAAGTACATGATTTATAATACAATTTCGGTTGGATTATAAATTTTGAAACTTTAGTGAGTAGGAGGGTACAATGGTGTGCTTAGAAGTGTTTGGCGTAAGCCTGCATGGAGCCGCCATTGGTACAGATCTTGGTGGTAGTAGCAAATAATCGAATGAGACCTTGGAGGACTGAAGTGGAGAAGGGTTTCGTGTGAACAGTGGTTGATCACGAGTTAGTCGGTCCTAAGTTCAAGGCGAAAGCCGAAAATTTTCAAGTTTTAATGAATTGTTGAGAATATATAATTATTATGTTTTCTTCATAGTAATTAAACACTTGAATAATTTTGAACGAAAGGGAATACGGTTCCAATTCCGTAACCTGTTGAGTATCCGTTTGTTATTAAAAATGGGCCTTGTGCTCATCCTGGCAACAGGAACGACCATAAAGAAGCCGTCGAGAGGTATCGGAAGAGTTTTCTTTTCTGTTTTATAGTCGTACTACCATGGAAGTCTTTCGAAGAGAGATATGGTAGATGGACTAGAAGAGCATGACATTTACTGTTGTGTCGATATTTTCTCCTCGGACCTTGAAAATTTATGGTGGGGTTACGCAAACTTCTCAACAGGCCGTACCAATATCCGCAGCTGGTCTCCAAGGTGAAGAGTCTCTAGTCGATAGAATAATGTAGGTAAGGGAAGTCGGCAAATTAGATCCGTAACTTCGGGATAAGGATTGGCTCTGAAGATTGAGATAGTCGGGCTTGATTGGGAAGCAATACCATGGTTTATGTACTCGTTCTGGGTAAATAGAGAATTTCGGTTCTTGTTCCCCGGATAGTAGTTACGTAGCCAATTGTGGAACTTTCTTGCTAAAATTTTATAAGAATTATATCGCAAGATATATATTCTTATTTAATTATAACGATTATCAATTAACAATCAATTCAGAACTGGCACGGACTTGGGGAATCCGACTGTCTAATTAAAACAAAGCATTGTGATGGCCCTAACGGGTGTTGACACAATGTGATTTCTGCCCAGTGCTCTGAATGTCAAAGTGAAGAAATTCAAGTAAGCGCGGGTAAACGGCGGGAGTAACTATGACTCTCTTAAGGTAGCCAAATGCCTCGTCATCTAATTAGTGACGCGCATGAATGGATTAACGAGATTCCTACTGTCCCTATCTACTCAGTTGTTTGTAGAACCTCGAAGTGAACGGACGTGTTTGCGCATCATTGCGAGTTTTTAAAAGCGATTTTAAAAGTATTTTTCAGTATTTCTGAAAGTGATAAAATTTTTCGGTTTTTCCGGCCTGTCGGTAGCCTGTAGTGAAATAGACACAGTAAGCAGGTACGTGAGGGATTATACACATCGTGTGTATTCCCAAAAGTGTGTAAGGATAGCGGCTTAGGCCATTAACTAGTGTGTGGATTAGTGAACAAAGTGTGGGATTTCCCAGCAGTGCGGATATAGCGGCATCTGCCATAACAAACATTGTGTACAGTGCAGGTAGTGAAAGATCTGTGTTTTTGTTGTGCGCGAGTGTAGGAGAAATGCCTCCACCACGGAGGAGAGGGGCAAAAGCCCCAGCGGAGAGCGAAGACTCTGGGCCTTCAATGGTCCAGGTGGAGTCATCGACCGATGAGGACGGAGTGGGGCAACCCTCGCGGCCCCCACCCAAGAGGAAGGCGCGATTAGGTTCGCCACCACAGGCGAACTCGGGCGAGAGCGGGACGGATGGAGTACTCCAGAAGCTGGATACGGTTGCAACAAAAGCAGCCGTAGGACTGAAGGTTGCGGCGAAGGACGGAGCCAGTGGAAGCAGGCAAGGTTGCCCAAACAGCAAGGTAGGGGGCAACAAGGGGGGTAAAGGGGGAGCTATTGGGGGTGGGGGCCATGTTACGGCGATGAAAGCCGTAACAGCCCAGTTGAACGAGGTTGTGTTCGGGGCGGAAAGCCTCGAAGTCACAAAAGTGAAGGAACTCGTAGGGATCGCCTCTAAATATGAGGAGATCCTTATGAGTGTCCTGACGGAAAATGCTCATCTTCGTGGGCAAATTGAGGGTTTGAAGGGTGGTATTGGGACATCTTCTGTCCCTCGGAGCACAGCAGGGGCGGCTGCTGCTGCTCCCTCGGCGCCTGCCCCTCCAGCACCCGTGCTGGAGGCAATTGCGCCGACGGTGAGGAAACCAGTGGAAACCTGGTCGGTTGTTGTGAGGAGCAAGGCTCCTGTGACTTCCTCAAAGGAAGTCATAAATAAAGTTGTTAAGGAGGTGGGTCCTTCACTAGGTGTTCGCGTCCATGACGTGAAGACAATAAAGGGGGGTGGCGTAGTGATACGCACTCCCTCTGTTGCTGAGAGGGAGAAAGTGGCGAGCAACGCCAAATTCGGTGAGGTAGGGTTGGACGTTAGCGTCAATAAAAAGTTGGGCCCCAGGGTTGTTGTACAGGGTGTACATACGGAGATATCCCATGAAGAATTCATGGAGGAGCTGTTTCGGCTGAACCTTCGGGAGTTCAGTCCAGAGTCCAAAAAGACGGACGTGAGGATGGTCAGTCGTCCCTGGAAGGTGGCGACTGATGGCAGGACAAATGTTGTCCTAGAGGGTACGGACAAACTAATGTCCACCCTCCTAGATGTGGGTAGGTGCTACGTGAGGTGGTTCTCCTTCCGTGTCCGTGCGGATAGTCCCGTGACCGGCTGCTTCCGGTGCATGGGTTTTGATCACCGAGTGGCAGAATGTAGGGCCAAGGCCGACGTCTGTCGGAGGTGTGGTCAGGAGGGCCACAAGGCAGCCAGTTGCGTCAATGCCCCCCATTGTCGCAACTGTGCATTTAAAGGAAGGCCAGCTGGACATCTCATGATGTCGGCTGCCTGTCCGATTTACTGTGGGGTTGTCGGACGTGCTCTCGCCAGACATTAATGGGTGAGATTTTTCAATTAAATTGCCAGAATTCTTATGCAGTTATGTGCGAGTTAGGGAGTTGCATGATAGAGGCTGGGTGCAGCATCGCCTTACTCCAGGAGCCATACGCCACCAATTTTGGAATGGTAAGTGGTCTTCCTGGGGGTTTCAGGGTCTACACGGACCTTAGGTGTAATGCTGCAATAGTTGTGACTGACCCAAGCTATGACTGCATAGTTTTGGATTCGTCACAAGAGGGTGTATGTGTTTCTGTAGAGGGGGTGTTCGGTAGACTGATTGTTGCTAGCATGTATTGTAAGTTTAGGGAACCTATAGAGCCTTATCTGCGATACATGGATAACCTACTACTCCTTGCGAGTGGTAGCCCATTTATCCTAGGGATGGATGCGAATGCCACGTCCTCGATGTGGTTTAGCAAGTTTTCTCGATGGGCGCACAGATATCGGAGCCACATTCGGGGTCGGGCATTAAGCGAATGGATGGCCGCTAACAGCCTCCACATCCTAAATGAGCCAAGCGAGTGGTACACATTTCATGGTCTTAGAGGGGGGAGCGACATTGACGTGTCCTTGATCAATGAGGCAGCAAATAGGGCGTTCAGTTTTAGGTGGGAGATTATGGGAGGGTGGGGATTGAGCGATCATAATTTGATTAAAATTATGGTTACTCCTAATTCCCCTCCCTCGACGCATGCAAGTCCATTGCGGCGATGGCGTACCTCTGGTATCGACTTGAACCAATATGGACAGTGTGTTAGGGAAGCGGTATTGGACATACCGCTTAGTGAGTTTGAAAATCTGGGGGTGGACGAGCAAATTGCTCGGTTGTACGAATTGGTCTGGGGAGTGAACGATAGGTTGTTGAAGAAATATAAGGATTTTAGGGTTAGAAAAATAAAGTGGTGGACGCAGGAATTAACCCTGAAGAGGAGGGCTGTCCGGCGATTGAGACGGAAGTTTCAACGCGCTCGGCGGTCAAATTCGGATAGGTTGGCCCAGATTAGGAACGATTTTAGTTGTGCGATGCATGAGTATAAGGCCATGCTAATAAAAATCAAAGAAGAGGAGTGGAGGGGGTTCGTTAATGAGCATAGGGATGACCCCTGGGGTCAGGTCTTAAGGATTTGTAGGGGTCGTAGGAGGGAGGACATCACTTCTCTTCGTGTTGATGACACTGTGTTATCAACATGGAGTGAGTGTGCAGGGGTTCTGTTAGGAGCATTCTTTCCTAGGGCTGAGGAGCTGGCACCTCTCGCACAAGAGGTACCGGTTCCTCCACTTGATGATGGGGAGTTGGGATATGCCTTTAGCCTGGTTAGGTCTAAACGGTCCCCAGGTCTTGATGGTTTGAACGGAGAGTTGTGTAAAAGCTTGTGGAAGTTCATTCCGGAATACTTGGAGGTCATTTACGATAAGTGCATTTGTGAGGGATATTTTCCACGTGAGT
>NW_026530870.1:10000-12500 GCF_028554725.1 Zeugodacus cucurbitae
CTGTCCCTATTTGCGAAGAGCCGAAACCACATATAAAGAGCCAAAAGGCCGAAAAAACGTATATTTGCATATAAAAAAAACTAAATTTGGTTAAACGGCGGGCATAAAAATGATTTTATTTACGTAGCCAAATGCATCGTCATCTTATTAGTGACGCGCAAAAAGGAATTCAGGAGATTCCTACTGTCCCTATTTGCGAAGAGCCGAAACCACATATAAAGAGCCAAAACGCCGAAAAAACGTATATTTGCATATAAAAAAAACTAAATTTGGTTAAACGGCGGGCATAAAAATGATTTTATTTACGTAGCCAAATGCATCGTCATCTTATTAGTGACGCGCAAAAAGGAATTCAGGAGATTCCTACTGTCCCTATTTGCGAAGAGCCGAAACCACATATAAAGAGCCAAAAGGCCGAAAAAACGTATATTTGCATATAAAAAAAACTAAATTTGGTTAAACGGCGGGCATAAAAATGATTTTATTTACGTAGCCAAATGCATCGTCATCTTATTAGTGACGCGCAAAAAGGAATTCAGGAGATTCCTACTGTCCCTATTTGCGAAGAGCCGAAACCACATATAAAGAGCCAAAACGCCGAAACCACGTATATTTGCATATAAAAAAAACTAAG
The DNA here is from genome assembly GCF_028554725.1 of Zeugodacus cucurbitae. Classification (NCBI taxonomy): domain Eukaryota; kingdom Metazoa; phylum Arthropoda; class Insecta; order Diptera; family Tephritidae; genus Zeugodacus; species Zeugodacus cucurbitae. Next base: position 10,635 of record NW_026530870.1, read on the forward strand.
TTTGGTTAAACGGCGGGCATAAAAATGATTTTATTTACGTAGCCAAATGCATCGTCATCTTATTAGTGACGCGCAAAAAGGAATTCAGGAGATTCCTACTGTCCCTATTTGCGAAGAGCCGAAACCCCATATAAAGAGCCAAAACGCCGAAACCACGTTCATACAAGTAAAAAAATTTCATATAAATACTAAATAATTTTCATATAGATACTAAGTTTATGAATTCATACAAGTAAATAATTTTCATATAAATACTAAATAATTTTCATATAGATACTAAGTTAATGAATTCATACAAGTTAAAAATTTTCATATAAATACTAAATAATTTTCATATAGATACTAAGTTAATGAATTCATACAAGTTAAAAATTTTCATATAAATACTAAATAATTTTCATATAGATACTAAGTTTATGAATTCATACAAGTAAAAAATTTTCATATAAATACTAAATAATTTTCATATAGATACTAAGTTTATGAATTCATACAAGTAAATAATTTTCATATAAATACTAAATAATTTTCATATAGATACTTAATAAATTTCATATAAATACTAATTAATTTTCATATAGATACTAAGTTAATGAATTCATACAAGTTAAAAATTTTCATATAAATACTAAATAATTTTCATATAGATACTAAGTTTATGAATTCATACAAGTAAAAAATTTTCATATAAATACTAAATAATTTTCATATAGATACTAAGTTAATGAATTCATACAAGTTAAAAATTTTCATATAAATACTAAATAATTTTCATATAGATACTAAGTTTATGAATTCATACAAGTAAAAAATGTTCATATAAATACTAAATAATTTTCATATAGATACTAAGTTTATGAATTCATACAAGTAAAAAATTTTCATATAAATACTAAATAATTTTCATATAGATACTAAGTTTATGAATTCATACAAGTTAAAAATTTTCATATAAATACTAAATAATTTTCATATAGATACTAAGTTTATGAATTCATACAAGTAAAAAATTTTCATATAAATACTAAATAATTTTCATATAGATACTAAGTTTATGAATTCATACAAGTAAATAATTTTCATATAAATACTAAATAATTTTCATATAGATACTAAGTTAATGAATTCATACAAGTTAAAAATTTTCATATAAATACTAAATAATTTTCATATAGATACTAAGTTAATGAATTCATACAAGTTAAAAATTTTCATATAAATACTAAATAATTTTCATATAGATACTAAGTTAATGAATTCATACAAGTTAAAAATTTTCATATAAATACTAAATAATTTTCATATAGATACTAAGTTTATGAATTCATACAAGTAAATAATTTTCATATAAATACTAAATAATTTTCATATAGATACTAAGTTAATGAATTCATACAAGTTAAAAATTTTCATATAAATACTAAATAATTTTCATATAGATACTAAGTTAATGAATTCATACAAGTTAAAAATTTTCATATAAATACTAAATAATTTTCATATAGATACTAAGTTTATGAATTCATACAAGTAAAAAATTTTCATATAAATACTAAATAATTTTCATATAGATACTAAGTTTATGAATTCATACAAGTAAATAATTTTCATATAAATACTAAATAATTTTCATATAGATACTTAATAAATTTCATATAAATACTAATTAATTTTCATATAGATACTAATTTTCATATAAGTACTAAGTGTATGAATTCATACAACTAAATAATTTTCATATAAGTACAAAAAATTTAAAAAAAAAAATAAATGTTAAGCTATTTTTGATGTTGTAATATTTCTTATAAGCATAATGCTCATAGAAAATGATATAAATTACTTGTATATATATGAATTTAAAACTTT
>NW_026530870.1:17500-22670 GCF_028554725.1 Zeugodacus cucurbitae
TATTTATACCTCTAACTGGAGCGTACCTTGAGCATATATGCTGTGACCCGAAAGATGGTGAACTATACTTGATCAGGTTGAAGTCAGGGGAAACCCTGATGGAAGACCGAAACAGTTCTGACGTGCAAATCGATTGTCAGAATTGAGTATAGGGGCGAAAGACCAATCGAACCATCTAGTAGCTGGTTCCCTCCGAAGTTTCCCTCAGGATAGCTGGTGCATTTAAATATTATGTAAAATAATCTTATCTGGTAAAGCGAATGATTAGAGGCCTTAGGGTCGAAACGACCTTAACCTATTCTCAAACTTTAAATGGGTAAGAACCTCACCTTTCTTGATATGAAGGTTGAGGTTATGATATAATGTGCCCAGTGGGCCACTTTTGGTAAGCAGAACTGGCGCTGTGGGATGAACCAAACGTAATGTTACGGTGCCCAAATTAACAACTCATGCAGATACCATGAAAGGCGTTGGTTGCTTAAAACAGCAGGACGGTGGACATGGAAGTCGTAATCCGCTAAGGAGTGTGTAACAACTCACCTGCCGAAGCAACTAGCCCTTAAAATGGATGGCGCTTAAGTTGTATACCTATACATTACCGCTAAAGTACATGATTTATAATACAATTTCGGTTGGATTATAAATTTTGAAACTTTAGTGAGTAGGAGGGTACAATGGTGTGCTTAGAAGTGTTTGGCGTAAGCCTGCATGGAGCCGCCATTGGTACAGATCTTGGTGGTAGTAGCAAATAATCGAATGAGACCTTGGAGGACTGAAGTGGAGAAGGGTTTCGTGTGAACAGTGGTTGATCACGAGTTAGTCGGTCCTAAGTTCAAGGCGAAAGCCGAAAATTTTCAAGTTTTAATGAATTGTTGAGAATATATAATTATTATGTTTTCTTCATAGTAATTAAACACTTGAATAATTTTGAACGAAAGGGAATACGGTTCCAATTCCGTAACCTGTTGAGTATCCGTTTGTTATTAAAAATGGGCCTTGTGCTCATCCTGGCAACAGGAACGACCATAAAGAAGCCGTCGAGAGGTATCGGAAGAGTTTTCTTTTCTGTTTTATAGTCGTACTACCATGGAAGTCTTTCGAAGAGAGATATGGTAGATGGACTAGAAGAGCATGACATTTACTGTTGTGTCGATATTTTCTCCTCGGACCTTGAAAATTTATGGTGGGGTTACGCAAACTTCTCAACAGGCCGTACCAATATCCGCAGCTGGTCTCCAAGGTGAAGAGTCTCTAGTCGATAGAATAATGTAGGTAAGGGAAGTCGGCAAATTAGATCCGTAACTTCGGGATAAGGATTGGCTCTGAAGATTGAGATAGTCGGGCTTGATTGGGAAGCAATACCATGGTTTATGTACTCGTTCTGGGTAAATAGAGAATTTCGGTTCTTGTTCCCCGGATAGTAGTTACGTAGCCAATTGTGGAACTTTCTTGCTAAAATTTTATAAGAATTATATCGCAAGATATATATTCTTATTTAATTATAACGATTATCAATTAACAATCAATTCAGAACTGGCACGGACTTGGGGAATCCGACTGTCTAATTAAAACAAAGCATTGTGATGGCCCTAACGGGTGTTGACACAATGTGATTTCTGCCCAGTGCTCTGAATGTCAAAGTGAAGAAATTCAAGTAAGCGCGGGTAAACGGCGGGAGTAACTATGACTCTCTTAAGGTAGCCAAATGCCTCGTCATCTAATTAGTGACGCGCATGAATGGATTAACGAGATTCCTACTGTCCCTATCTACTCATTCGATTGTAGAATTTCAGATAGTTCAGACGTGTTTTCGTTTCTGTGCGTTTTTCTGTGTCGTGATTTTTGTGTGAATTGGTATTTTTTGTGTGGGAGCCCTCAGCATTGGATGTAAGTACATTCATTTTGAGTATTTGTGTATTAGTTTGTGATTTGTGGTAGTTTTTTAGCGCATTTGCATACATATTTACGCATTAGTATATTAATATATACGTGTGTGTATATATGTGTGTTTTTCATAAAAAATTTTCATTTTCAATATCATTTTCAATATATGTTCGTATGTGTAGATAAAGTTTGTCAGTACGTGTATACTTTTTCTGTAGTTGGCTTTGTGTATTTTTACATTACTGCAAGTGTTTGAATATATATACAGTTGTATGTATATTTTCTCATTTGTTAGTTTGTGTGTGCATATCATAGCTGGCTTTTGAAAATTTTTACATTGCGGCAGGTGTTTATTTATATACGTGTAGTTGAGTGTATTTTTGGAAATTTGAATTTGTTTTTGTGAAAAGAAAATTTGTTTGAGCAAGTGTTTTTTGTGTGACGTAATTGTTTTTCGTTTGTTGTTTTTTGAGCACAGGTGTTTTCGTGCACAGGTGTTTTTGAGCACAGGTGTTTTCGTGCACAGGTGTTTTTGAGCACAGGTGTTTTCGTGCACAGGTGTTTTTGAGCACAGGTGTTTTCGAGCACAGGTGTTTTCGAGCACAGGTGTTTTTGAGCACAGTAGTTTTGTGTGTGTAGGCGCGTGTTAGGTAGTACCTTTTGGGGTTTACGTGGTTTACCCACATTGTTAGCGTGGGTGCTGACTCTCATAGAGTCTCAGTGTTTTCTGTGTTTGTTGTTTTTCTGCTTTTTGGTTTTTCTGCCAGTGAGTGTTGTGTCGAGTGTCTGGTACTGAGTTGCCACTTGTTTCCGGGGGGATTGGGCAGGTTTTGCTCAAAGGGTGCCGGTGTCTGTCCGAGTGTTGAAGGTGCTGATTTTTGTTTAGACTGCGTTCGTAGCTGTTAACCTTTGACCTACAGTGCGATTTGGTTCAGCTCCACATCGGTTGGCTTGGAGCCGTTACGGGGACTTTGTTCTGTCCGGCGGTTTATTGGGTGACCAGTTCCAGACCGTTGGCTGGAGTTGTGGGTTGTGCCCTTGCGATTTCGCAATAATCGACTGCTTAGGTGGTAGCAGCTACTGGACGATTCTATTCTTATAGTTAGTTCCTTCAGTGCGTTCAGTCACACGTGTCTTGAGAGCAGCTGTTCCAAGTCTTGTCTGGTCGAGTGGCTTCTGTGCCAGTGTTTTGCCGGCGGATCAGCCTGCCTGGTGAAAGGCCGGAAGTAGAAATGCTTCCCTCACGGAGGAGAAGGGCTAAGCACCCTGCTGGGAATGAGGGGAAAGAGCTAGCGTTAGCAGTGGAGACCTCGTCGGCTGATGAAGGTACTGGACCTTCGGTTGGGTCCCCGCCGCGTAGGAAGGTTAGGATAGGATCGCCATCGTTGGTGATGTTAGGGGATGGGAGTAGTTGTGCTGATATGGGTGACACCGCTGAAGAAGTGGTTGTCCACCCTATTGTTAGCAAGCGTGGAGGTGTAGTAAGGATTAAGGGGAAGAAGCGCATTAAGGGTACTTCTGCAAAAGAGTGTCCTGTTAGCGCTGTTAAGGAGGGTGGAGAAAATGGTGGTGTGGTTGGGGGAGGCGCTATTAGCCATGTTGCTGCCATGAAGGCAGTGACGGCGGAATTAAACGCATTGGTGTTTGGGGTTGAAGACTTTGAGGTCACTACTGCGAAGGGGCTGATGGAGCTTGCCTCGAAGTACGAGGCGCTTCTGATGACGGTAGTAACCGAGAATGCCCATCTTCGCGGTCAGGTTGACGCTCTCAGGGGGGGTTGTGGGGGATCTATTCCCCAATCGAAGAGGTCGGTTGTGGGTTTGGCTCCGGCTGAGTTGGTGCGTGCGCCTCCAGCGCCAGTGTTGGAGGCGATTGCTCCGGCATTGCCGAAGCCGGTTGAGACTTGGTCGGTGGTGGTGAGAAGCAAGGCCCCTACCACCTCCTCTAAGGAGGTGATTAAGAAGGTCGTGAAGGAGGTGGGACCTTCCCTCGGAGTGCGTGTACACGAGGTGAAGCCGATTAAGGGTGGTGGGGTGGTTATTCGCACCCCCTCTGTTTTAGAGAGGGAAAAGGTGGCGAATAATGCCAAGTTTGGGGAGGTGGGGTTGGATGTGAGTGTGAACCGGAAGTTGGGTCCGCGGGTTGTGGTTCAGGGGGTTCACACCGAAATCTCCCATGATGACTTCATGGAGGAGCTCTTTCGGTTGAACCTTCAGGACATCAGCCCTGAGGCACGAAAGTCAGATGTGCGGATGGTCAGTCGGCCCTGGAAGGTGGCTGCTGATGGTAGCACCAACGTTGTCCTTGAGGGCTCGGACAAATTAATGTCCGCCCTTTTGGAGGCGGGAAGGTGCTACATAAAGTGGTTCTCCTTCAGGGTTCGACCGGATAGCCCAGTTGCTGGCTGCTTCCGGTGTATGGGTTTTGACCATAGAGTGGCTGAGTGTAGGGCCAAATCAGATGTTTGTAGGCGGTGCGGTCAAGAAGGACATAGAGCTGCCGGTTGTGGTAATGCCCCTCATTGTCGCAACTGTGCATTTAAGGGTAGGCCAGCTGGGCATCTTATGATGTCAGCTGTTTGCCCGATTTACTGTGGCGTTGTTGAGCGTGCCCTCTCCAGACACTGATGGGGGGGGTTTTTCAGCTTAATTGTCAGGGGTCGTATGCCGTTATGTGTGAGTTGGGGGGTTGTATGATTGAGGGGGGGTGTGGCATTGCCTTACTTCAGGAGCCTTACGCCACCAATGGTGTGGTTCGGGGTCTTCCTGGAGGTTTTAGGGTCTTTACGGACCTTGGGGTTAATGCTGCAATAGTTGTGAATGATTCCGGCTACGATTGTGTAGTTTTGGATTCGTCACAACAGGGGGTGTGTGTGTCTATAGAGGGGGAGTTCGGTAGAATGATTGTCGCTAGTTTGTATTGCAAATTTAGCGAGCCCCTAGAGCCCTACCTGGGCTATATGGATAAGTTACTACTTCTGGCGAGTGGTAGCCCATTAGTCCTAGGGTTGGATGCGAATGCCTCGTCCTCGATGTGGTTTAGTAAGGTATCTAGACATTCGTCTGGATATCAAAGCCACGTTCGAGGTGAGGTAATGAATGAATGGGTGTTGGCTAAGGGCCTTCACATTCTGAATGAGCCGAGTGAGTGGTATACGTTTGATGGGCCTAGGGGTGTGAGTGATATTGACGTGACGCTTATGAATGAGGCAGCAAGTAGAGTGTTTGATTTTAAGTGGGAGGTTAGAGGAGGGTGGGGTCTGAGTGATCATAATTTGATCCAAATT
>NW_026530871.1:0-2500 GCF_028554725.1 Zeugodacus cucurbitae
CCGAAGTTACGGATCTAATTTGCCGACTTCCCTTACCTACATTATTCTATCGACTAGAGACTCTTCACCTTGGAGACCAGCTGCGGATATTGGTACGGCCTGTTGAGAAGTTTGCGTAACCCCACCATAAATTTTCAAGGTCCGAGGAGAAAATATCGACACAACAGTAAATGTCATGCTCTTCTAGTCCATCTACCATATCTCTCTTCGAAAGACTTCCATGGTAGTACGACTATAAAACAGAAAAGAAAACTCTTCCGATACCTCTCGACGGCTTCTTTATGGTCGTTCCTGTTGCCAGGATGAGCACAAGGCCCATTTTTAATAACAAACGGATACTCAACAGGTTACGGAATTGGAACCGTATTCCCTTTCGTTCAAAATTATTCAAGTGTTTAATTACTATGAAGAAAACATAATAATTATATATTCTCAACAATTCATTAAAACTTGAAAATTTTCGGCTTTCGCCTTGAACTTAGGACCGACTAACTCGTGATCAACCACTGTTCACACGAAACCCTTCTCCACTTCAGTCCTCCAAGGTCTCATTCGATTATTTGCTACTACCACCAAGATCTGTACCAATGGCGGCTCCATGCAGGCTTACGCCAAACACTTCTAAGCACACCATTGTACCCTCCTACTCACTAAAGTTTCAAAATTTATAATCCAACCGAAATTGTATTATAAATCATGTACTTTAGCGGTAATGTATAGGTATACAACTTAAGCGCCATCCATTTTAAGGGCTAGTTGCTTCGGCAGGTGAGTTGTTACACACTCCTTAGCGGATTACGACTTCCATGTCCACCGTCCTGCTGTTTTAAGCAACCAACGCCTTTCATGGTATCTGCATGAGTTGTTAATTTGGGCACCGTAACATTACGTTTGGTTCATCCCACAGCGCCAGTTCTGCTTACCAAAAGTGGCCCACTGGGCACATTATATCATAACCTCAACCTTCATATCAAGAAAGGTGAGGTTCTTACCCATTTAAAGTTTGAGAATAGGTTAAGGTCGTTTCGACCCTAAGGCCTCTAATCATTCGCTTTACCAGATAAGATTATTTTACATAATATTTAAATGCACCAGCTATCCTGAGGGAAACTTCGGAGGGAACCAGCTACTAGATGGTTCGATTGGTCTTTCGCCCCTATACTCAATTCTGACAATCGATTTGCACGTCAGAACTGTTTCGGTCTTCCATCAGGGTTTCCCCTGACTTCAACCTGATCAAGTATAGTTCACCATCTTTCGGGTCACAGCATATATGCTCAAGGTACGCTCCAGTTAGAGGTATAAATAATAATAAATTATCATTATACATAACTATATGGAACGCCCCGGGATTGAATTAATAGTAAAATATTTCACTAAAAATTAATCCCATTATATAAAAGTTAAGTTAATTTCGCCATTAGGTTTAATATAACCCAATGACTTGCACATATGTTAGACTCCTTGGTCCGTGTTTCAAGACGGGTCCCGAAGGTATCCTGAATCTTTCGCATTGTTAATCATATAAATGCATACAATTAATATTAAAATCAATGATAATAATATTATTGTAAAATTCAAAAGAATTTAAGCATTATATATGTAAAATCTATCAACACTTTATCAAATCATCAGTATTTATTCTATGTTAATAAGCTAAAAGCAAATTAATTTGAATAAACTTAACACCAATGATCTTTTGATAAATATTTTATTATGTTAATAGATTACAATGTCCTTATATGAAAAAAATGCACACTATTACTATAATATTATAAATATCACAGTTATAATGATGAATTTTTCATAATGGATATTCAGGTTCATCGGGCTTAACCTCTAAGCAGTTTCACGTACTATTTAACTCTCTATTCAGAGTTCTTTTCAACTTTCCCTCACGGTACTTGTTTACTATCGGTCTCATGGTTATATTTAGTTTTAGATGGAGTTTACCACCCACTTAGTGCTGCACTATCAAGCAACACGACTCTTTGGAAATATCTTTCTAGTAATCATTAACGTTATACGGGCCTGGCACCCTCTATGGGTAAATGGCCTCATTTAAGAAGGACTTAAATCGTTAATTTCTCATACTAGATATTAAGATATTCCATACACTGCATCTCACATTTGCCATATAGACAAAGTGACTTAGTGCTGAACTATTTTCTTTTCGCTCGCCGCTACTAAGAAAATCCTTGTTAGTTTCTTTTCCTCCCCTCATTAATATGCTTAAATTCAGGGGGTAGTCCCATATGAGTTGAGGTTGTATAAAAATATTTATATTTATTTTATATTTTAGCTTTTTGCTATTTTAAAGAAACATACATAATTATTTCTTAACACCAATATAATTTTCTTAATAATAAATATTCAATCTTTTCATCCCGTACTACTTACTTCATTATAACAACAATATTATTTTCTTGGTTTTTTACATTTAAGGCAATCCTAGAATAAAATAATATTTTATGCTAGACGTTCCTCTAAATGTATATAT
>NW_026530871.1:5000-10000 GCF_028554725.1 Zeugodacus cucurbitae
AGGCTCCCTCTCCGGAATCGAACCCTGATTCCCCGTTACCCGTTGCAACCATGGTAGTCCTAGATACTACCATCAAAAGTTGATAGGGCAGACATTTGAAAGATCTGTCGTCGGTACGAGACCATACGATCTGCAAGTTATCTAGAGTTCAACCAATATAACGATCTTACGATCGCTTGGTTTTAGCCTAATAAAAGCACACGTTCCAAAAGGTCCGTGTTTATTTTGCATGTATTAGCTCTAGAATTACCACAGTTATCCAAGTAACTGTTAACGATCTATGGAACCATAACTGATATAATGAGCCTTTTGCGGTTTCACTTTTAATTTGTTTGTACTTAGACATGCATGGCTTAATCTTTGAGACAAGCATATAACTACTGGCAGGATCAACCAGAATAATATTTTTTATTCATTTATATAATATTTTTTATACTATATAAATTTTTATAATGATATTTTCAATATTTGAAAATTAAGTACACGACATATACACAATGCAAAGGAGAACGAAATCGCGACAATAAATAATTATGAAATTTCTTCTACTATGGTCGGATTAAATAATTTACTTCATGTCATTTAAATTTCATATTATTGTATTATTTATTGCGGTCTTATTCGGACTTTGAGACTGTGTATCTTATCGTGAGAAAGAATTTTCGTTCTCTATACATATATAATATAATTATTAATGTAAGGACGATGTTTCTTCTTGTATTTGTTAAACTTTCAAATAATATCATTTTTTATACATTTTACTTTATTTCAATGCATATAGTGTATATATCTTTTTTTAAGAGTATATACGTTTTTCTTTTGATTTGAAATTAATAATTTCAATTCAATTATTTTTCATTTTATTTCATATATGATATGAAAGTATTCGAGCGTAATAATATAAATATTTAACTTTATTGAATTTTATTCTTTACCCACATATATTTTATGTGAATAGAAGAACAAACCCCAAAAAAAGTTAAATTAAAAAAAAAACGACTACATTATGTTAGGTATAGAAGAATAATCTCAATTAATAACATTTCATTATTAACAAAATTATTTCTATTTAAACCAACTGTAGCAAACCAGGAATAAATTTTTTTGCTCTCATTTATATATTACACTTAAATACTTTTATAAATATATGAAAATAATTTTCATATAAGTACTAAGTATGCAATTTCATACAAGTATTAAAATTTTCATACAAGTACTAATGTTGAAGTTTCATACAACATATATGTTTTCTGCCACGTACACCTCACCAACCGGAAATCGTATGGAGAAAATCTTTTTAACCATATAAAAGTTTTAAATTCATATATATACAAGTAATTTATATCATTTTCTATGAGCATTATGCTTATAAGAAATATTACAACATCAAAAATAGCTTAACATTTATTTTTTTTTTTAAATTTTTTGTACTTATATGAAAATTATTTAGTTGTATGAATTCATACACTTAGTACTTATATGAAAATTAGTATCTATATGAAAATTAATTAGTATTTATATGAAATTTATTAAGTATCTATATGAAAATTATTTAGTATTTATATGAAAATTATTTACTTGTATGAATTCATAAACTTAGTATCTATATGAAAATTATTTAGTATTTATATGAAAATTTTTTACTTGTATGAATTCATAAACTTAGTATCTATATGAAAATTATTTAGTATTTATATGAAAATTTTTAACTTGTATGAATTCATTAACTTAGTATCTATATGAAAATTATTTAGTATTTATATGAAAATTTTTAACTTGTATGAATTCATTAACTTAGTATCTATATGAAAATTATTTAGTATTTATATGAAAATTATTTACTTGTATGAATTCATAAACTTAGTATCTATATGAAAATTATTTAGTATTTATATGAAAATTTTTAACTTGTATGAATTCATTAACTTAGTATCTATATGAAAATTATTTAGTATTTATATGAAAATTTTTAACTTGTATGAATTCATTAACTTAGTATCTATATGAAAATTATTTAGTATTTATATGAAAATTTTTAACTTGTATGAATTCATTAACTTAGTATCTATATGAAAATTATTTAGTATTTATATGAAAATTATTTACTTGTATGAATTCATAAACTTAGTATCTATATGAAAATTATTTAGTATTTATATGAAAATTTTTTACTTGTATGAATTCATAAACTTAGTATCTATATGAAAATTATTTAGTATTTATATGAAAATTTTTAACTTGTATGAATTCATAAACTTAGTATCTATATGAAAATTATTTAGTATTTATATGAAAATTTTTTACTTGTATGAATTCATAAACTTAGTATCTATATGAAAATTATTTAGTATTTATATGAACATTTTTTACTTGTATGAATTCATAAACTTAGTATCTATATGAAAATTATTTAGTATTTATATGAAAATTTTTAACTTGTATGAATTCATTAACTTAGTATCTATATGAAAATTATTTAGTATTTATATGAAAATTTTTTACTTGTATGAATTCATAAACTTAGTATCTATATGAAAATTATTTAGTATTTATATGAAAATTTTTAACTTGTATGAATTCATTAACTTAGTATCTATATGAAAATTAATTAGTATTTATATGAAATTTATTAAGTATCTATATGAAAATTATTTAGTATTTATATGAAAATTATTTACTTGTATGAATTCATAAACTTAGTATCTATATGAAAATTATTTAGTATTTATATGAAAATTTTTTACTTGTATGAATTCATAAACTTAGTATCTATATGAAAATTATTTAGTATTTATATGAAAATTTTTAACTTGTATGAATTCATTAACTTAGTATCTATATGAAAATTATTTAGTATTTATATGAAAATTTTTAACTTGTATGAATTCATTAACTTAGTATCTATATGAAAATTATTTAGTATTTATATGAAAATTATTTACTTGTATGAATTCATAAACTTAGTATCTATATGAAAATTATTTAGTATTTATATGAAATTTTTTTACTTGTATGAACGTGGTTTCGGCGTTTTGGCTCTTTATATGGGGTTTCGGCTCTTCGCAAATAGGGACAGTAGGAATCTCCTGAATTCCTTTTTGCGCGTCACTAATAAGATGACGATGCATTTGGCTACGTAAATAAAATCATTTTTATGCCCGCCGTTTAACCAAACTTAGTTTTTTTTATATGCAAATATACGTGGTTTCGGCGTTTTGGCTCTTTATATGTGGTTTCGGCTCTTCGCAAATAGGGACAGTAGGAATCTCCTGAATTCCTTTTTGCGCGTCACTAATAAGATGACGATGCATTTGGCTACGTAAATAAAATCATTTTTATGCCCGCCGTTTAACCAAATTTAGTTTTTTTTATATGCAAATATACGTTTTTTCGGCCTTTTGGCTCTTTATATGTGGTTTCGGCTCTTCGCAAATAGGGACAGTAGGAATCTCCTGAATTCCTTTTTGCGCGTCACTAATAAGATGACGATGCATTTGGCTACGTAAATAAAATCATTTTTATGCCCGCCGTTTAACCAAACTTAGTTTTTTTTATATGCAAATATACGTGGTTTCGGCGTTTTGGCTCTTTATATGTGGTTTCGGCTCTTCGCAAATAGGGACAGTAGGAATCTCCTGAATTCCTTTTTGCGCGTCACTAATAAGATGACGATGCATTTGGCTACGTAAATAAAATCATTTTTATGCCCGCCGTTTAACCAAACTTAGTTTTTATATTATACAATATACCATTATATTAATTTTTGTATATTTCAATTGCTTTTCAGTATATTGTAAAAGTCGTTTGATAACTTTGCGTTCAAAGCTGTATCTTTATGTTAAGGTTCTCTCTAACAACTATTCAATATACCATTATATATTCATTTTTGTATATTTCAATTGTTTTTCAGTATATTGTAATAGTCGTTTGATAACAATCTATATAACACTACCTTATGTTCTCAATGAATATTGAGAAATAAAGTACTTTGCGTTCAAAAATCTGTATCTTTATGTTATAAGATTCTCTCTAACAACTATACAATATATTAATTTTTGTATATTTCACAATTGTTTTTCAGTATATTGTAATAGTCGTTTGATAACAATCTATATAACACTACCTTATGTTCTCAATGAATATTGAGAAATAAAGTACTTTGCGTTCAAAAATCTGTATCTTTATGTTATAAGATTCTCTCTAACAACTATACAATATATTAATTTTTGTATATTTCACAATTGTTTTTCAGTATATTGTAATAGTCGTTTGATAACAATCTATATAACACTACCTTATGTTCTCAATGAATATTGAGAAATAAAGTACTTTGCGTTCAAAAATCTGTATCTTTATGTTATAAGATTCTCTCTAACAACTATACAATATATTAATTTTTGTATATTTCACAATTGTTTTTCAGTATATTGTAATAGTCGTTTGATAACAATCTATATAACACTACCTTATGTTCTCAATGAATATTGAGAAATAAAGTACTTTGCGTTCAAAAATCTGTATCTTTATGTTATAAGATTCTCTCTAACAACTATACAATATATTAATTTTTGTATATTTCACAATTGTTTTTCAGTATATTGTAATAGTCGTTTGATAACAATCTATATAACACTACCTTATGTTCTCAATGAATATTGAGAAATAAAGTACTTTGCGTTCAAAAATCTGTATCTTTATGTTATAAGATTCTCTCTAACAACTATACAATATATTAATTTTTGTATATTTCACAATTGTTTTTCAGTATATTGTAATAGTCGTTTGATAACAATCTATATAACACTACCTTATGTTCTCAATGAATATTGAGAAATAAAGTACTTTGCGTTCAAAAATCTGTATCTTTATGTTATAAGATTCTCTCTAACAACTATACAATATATTAATTTTTGTATATTTCACAATTGTTTTTCAGTATATTGTAATAGTCGTTTGATAACAATCTATATAACACTACCTTATGTTCTCAATGAATATTG
>NW_026530871.1:17500-21761 GCF_028554725.1 Zeugodacus cucurbitae
GTACTCATTCCAATTACAGGGCCTCGGATATGAGTCCTGTATTGTTATTTTTCGTCACTACCTCCCCGAACTGGGAGTGGGTAATTTACGCGCCTGCTGCCTTCCTTAGATGTGGTAGCCGTTTCTCAGGCTCCCTCTCCGGAATCGAACCCTGATTCCCCGTTACCCGTTGCAACCATGGTAGTCCTAGATACTACCATCAAAAGTTGATAGGGCAGACATTTGAAAGATCTGTCGTCGGTACGAGACCATACGATCTGCAAGTTATCTAGAGTTCAACCAATATAACGATCTTACGATCGCTTGGTTTTAGCCTAATAAAAGCACACGTTCCAAAAGGTCCGTGTTTATTTTGCATGTATTAGCTCTAGAATTACCACAGTTATCCAAGTAACTGTTAACGATCTATGGAACCATAACTGATATAATGAGCCTTTTGCGGTTTCACTTTTAATTTGTTTGTACTTAGACATGCATGGCTTAATCTTTGAGACAAGCATATAACTACTGGCAGGATCAACCAGAATAATATTTTTTATTCATTTATATAATATTTTTTATACTATATAAATTTTTATAATGATATTTTCAATATTTGAAAATTAAGTACACGACATATACACAATGCAAAGGAGAACGAAATCGCGACAATAAATAATTATGAAATTTCTTCTACTATGGTCGGATTAAATAATTTACTTCATGTCATTTAAATTTCATATTATTGTATTATTTATTGCGGTCTTATTCGGACTTTGAGACTGTGTATCTTATCGTGAGAAAGAATTTTCGTTCTCTATACATATATAATATAATTATTAATGTAAGGACGATGTTTCTTCTTGTATTTGTTAAACTTTCAAATAATATCATTTTTTATACATTTTACTTTATTTCAATGCATATAGTGTATATATCTTTTTTTAAGAGTATATACGTTTTTCTTTTGATTTGAAATTAATAATTTCAATTCAATTATTTTTCATTTTATTTCATATATGATATGAAAGTATTCGAGCGTAATAATATAAATATTTAACTTTATTGAATTTTATTCTTTACCCACATATATTTTATGTGAATAGAAGAACAAACCCCAAAAAAAGTTAAATTAAAAAAAAAACGACTACATTATGTTAGGTATAGAAGAATAATCTCAATTAATAACATTTCATTATTAACAAAATTATTTCTATTTAAACCAACTGTAGCAAACCAGGAATAAATTTTTTTGCTCTCATTTATATATTACACTTAAATACTTTTATAAATATATGAAAATAATTTTCATATAAGTACTAAGTATGCAATTTCATACAAGTATTAAAATTTTCATACAAGTACTAATGTTGAAGTTTCATACAACATATATGTTTTCTGCCACGTACACCTCACCAACCGGAAATCGTATGGAGAAAATCTTTTTAACCATATAAAAGTTTTAAATTCATATATATACAAGTAATTTATATCATTTTCTATGAGCATTATGCTTATAAGAAATATTACAACATCAAAAATAGCTTAACATTTATTTTTTTTTTTAAATTTTTTGTACTTATATGAAAATTATTTAGTTGTATGAATTCATACACTTAGTACTTATATGAAAATTAGTATCTATATGAAAATTAATTAGTATTTATATGAAATTTATTAAGTATCTATATGAAAATTATTTAGTATTTATATGAAAATTATTTACTTGTATGAATTCATAAACTTAGTATCTATATGAAAATTATTTAGTATTTATATGAAAATTTTTTACTTGTATGAATTCATAAACTTAGTATCTATATGAAAATTATTTAGTATTTATATGAAAATTTTTAACTTGTATGAATTCATTAACTTAGTATCTATATGAAAATTATTTAGTATTTATATGAAAATTTTTAACTTGTATGAATTCATTAACTTAGTATCTATATGAAAATTATTTAGTATTTATATGAAAATTATTTACTTGTATGAATTCATAAACTTAGTATCTATATGAAAATTATTTAGTATTTATATGAAAATTTTTAACTTGTATGAATTCATTAACTTAGTATCTATATGAAAATTATTTAGTATTTATATGAAAATTTTTAACTTGTATGAATTCATTAACTTAGTATCTATATGAAAATTATTTAGTATTTATATGAAAATTTTTAACTTGTATGAATTCATTAACTTAGTATCTATATGAAAATTATTTAGTATTTATATGAAAATTATTTACTTGTATGAATTCATAAACTTAGTATCTATATGAAAATTATTTAGTATTTATATGAAAATTTTTTACTTGTATGAATTCATAAACTTAGTATCTATATGAAAATTATTTAGTATTTATATGAAAATTTTTAACTTGTATGAATTCATAAACTTAGTATCTATATGAAAATTATTTAGTATTTATATGAAAATTTTTTACTTGTATGAATTCATAAACTTAGTATCTATATGAAAATTATTTAGTATTTATATGAACATTTTTTACTTGTATGAATTCATAAACTTAGTATCTATATGAAAATTATTTAGTATTTATATGAAAATTTTTAACTTGTATGAATTCATTAACTTAGTATCTATATGAAAATTATTTAGTATTTATATGAAAATTTTTTACTTGTATGAATTCATAAACTTAGTATCTATATGAAAATTATTTAGTATTTATATGAAAATTTTTAACTTGTATGAATTCATTAACTTAGTATCTATATGAAAATTAATTAGTATTTATATGAAATTTATTAAGTATCTATATGAAAATTATTTAGTATTTATATGAAAATTATTTACTTGTATGAATTCATAAACTTAGTATCTATATGAAAATTATTTAGTATTTATATGAAAATTTTTTACTTGTATGAATTCATAAACTTAGTATCTATATGAAAATTATTTAGTATTTATATGAAAATTTTTAACTTGTATGAATTCATTAACTTAGTATCTATATGAAAATTATTTAGTATTTATATGAAAATTTTTAACTTGTATGAATTCATTAACTTAGTATCTATATGAAAATTATTTAGTATTTATATGAAAATTATTTACTTGTATGAATTCATAAACTTAGTATCTATATGAAAATTATTTAGTATTTATATGAAATTTTTTTACTTGTATGAACGTGGTTTCGGCGTTTTGGCTCTTTATATGGGGTTTCGGCTCTTCGCAAATAGGGACAGTAGGAATCTCCTGAATTCCTTTTTGCGCGTCACTAATAAGATGACGATGCATTTGGCTACGTAAATAAAATCATTTTTATGCCCGCCGTTTAACCAAACTTAGTTTTTTTTATATGCAAATATACGTGGTTTCGGCGTTTTGGCTCTTTATATGTGGTTTCGGCTCTTCGCAAATAGGGACAGTAGGAATCTCCTGAATTCCTTTTTGCGCGTCACTAATAAGATGACGATGCATTTGGCTACGTAAATAAAATCATTTTTATGCCCGCCGTTTAACCAAATTTAGTTTTTTTTATATGCAAATATACGTTTTTTCGGCCTTTTGGCTCTTTATATGTGGTTTCGGCTCTTCGCAAATAGGGACAGTAGGAATCTCCTGAATTCCTTTTTGCGCGTCACTAATAAGATGACGATGCATTTGGCTACGTAAATAAAATCATTTTTATGCCCGCCGTTTAACCAAATTTAGTTTTTTTTATATGCAAATATACGTTTTTTCGGCGTTTTGGCTCTTTATATGTGGTTTCGGCTCTTCGCAAATAGGGACAGTAGGAATCTCCTGAATTCCTTTTTGCGCGTCACTAATAAGATGACGATGCATTTGGCTACGTAAATAAAATCATTTTTATGCCCGCCGTTTAACCAAATTTAGTTTTTTTTATATGCAAATATACGTTTTTTCGGCCTTTTGGCTCTTTATATGTGGTTTCGGCTCTTCGCAAATAGGGACAGTAGGAATCTCCTGAATTCCTTTTTGCGCGTCACTAATAAGATGACGATGCATTTGGCTACGTAAATAAAATCATTTTTATGCCCGCCGTTTAACCAAACTTAGTTTTTATATTATACAATATACCATTATATTAATTTTTGTATATTTCAATTGCTTTTCAGTATATTGTAAAAGTCGTTTGATAACTTTGCGTTCAAAGCTGTATCTTTATGTTAAGGTTCTCTCTAACAACTATTCAATATACCATTATATATTCATTTTTGTATATTTCAATTGTTTTTCAGTATATTGTAATAGTCGTTTGATAACAATCTATATAACACTA
>NW_026530872.1:0-7500 GCF_028554725.1 Zeugodacus cucurbitae
TAAGGAAACAATAAGAGTAGTGGTATTTCATTGTTGATACATAACCGAAATTATATATCTCCCACTTATGCTACACCTCTTATGTCTCCTTACACTGCCAGACTAGAGTCAAGCTCAACAGGGTCTTCTTTCCCCGCTAATTATTCCAAGCCCGTTCCCTTGGCTGTGGTTTCGCTAGATAGTAGATAGGGACATCTAAAGCCAATATTAACGTGAGTACCTGCCGACAACGGCCTTACCTCACGGTGCTCAAAAGCACAGCGGATCAAATCAATGCGATGATCAGCGCCCCGAAAAATGCAATGCATTATTCAGTACCAATTGGCGTGTAGAATGGACACACTAACCACCTTGGTGAGGTTCGAGGCCTATCTAAAACCTCTGCCGTACTTTGGGTCCGGCACCCGGTTGCAATGCAACTCCACATTGAGTGACAAATATCACTCTCCCCGCATTCGGGTATTAAACCACAACCACCACGATACTCCCCGAGGGGCCAGTCCGCACGAGTAGGTTGGAGCGAACTCCAAGGGCTCCTACTCCCCGTGGTACCAGAATTAAGTCTCCGGTCAGACCTCGTAGTTGAAACTACTACCAGTTGAGCTTCCATACTGCTCTGGACTGGTGACCAGGGGTTGGACCCCATTCTCTCATCCAATACACACACAATACACACACCATTCACACAAAGAAACTATACTTAGTTTCCAGCTAATTGTCTTCGCCGCTTAAACACCTCACGCGCAAACACACCAAAAAATTCTAATCGTTCGGCATCCCAACTAGTGGAGATCACACCACTAACATCTAACCGTCCATCAGTCCAACTAATCCCCATACCCCCAAGGTCCCTAATGTCCGAGTACATCGGGCATTCAGCAATAACATGCACCCAATCCTCAACACGCGCCCCACACATACATTCCATTCCATCAGAGAGGCGCCTCTGATGCAAAAAAGCATTCAAAGGCCCATGCCCCGTAAGTAGGAAACCCAGACTCAGACAGAATCTGAAATCTGGGTTTTCCCCAACAAACCCAACATCCCGAATGTACTCATAAGTCACACGACCGTTAGGACTATTATCCCAACGGTCTTGCCACCTACTCCTAACCCTGTCATCTAGAAGCCTCTTGCTTCCTAGATATCCCAACCTCTCCACATCATCGTCAGAAATCCATTCATTCCGCAGCAATAACACACTCAAACCCCTCCTCAACCTGAAAGAAACAGCACGCTGTAAAACAATCAGGTCAAGAGGGGGCACACCCAATAAAACCTGCAACGCATCCGTAGAAACGGTGCGACATACAGGCAAACAGGCAAGCATCATGCAACGCTGTATAGAAAGAAGTTTTCGACGACCCGAAACCATCGTAGCCACCTTCCACCATATAGGAGATCCATAAGTGGCACAGGCCACAAACAAACCTCGATATATGGAGCGAACAGCACGACGCCCGAGACCCCAATCACTCCGTAAAACGCGCCTGACACTACCAACAATCGCCTGCAGCCGCCGCTTCACATTCACTAAGTGTGGAGTAAAACACATTCTTTCACTCATGGTCAACCCCAGATATTTGACTTGCGTCACATACCTGATGCTGACCCCATTCACACGGACAACCGGTGGACGCCCCGGTGACAGTCTACCCTTTAAGAGCATTGTCACCGTTTTATCCATCGATATGTCAACCCCCACACCCACACCCCAATTATGAGCAATCTCCAACAATTGCCCTCCTACCCTTTCAATCTCAGACCTCGAACAGCCTTCAACTAAAAGAAGCAGGTCATCCGCATACGCACAACACCTGCAGAGTGGTTCGAGCTGCCCAAGCAGTGAGTCCATCATGAGGTTCCAAATATATGGACCACAGATGGATCCCTGCGGGCAGCCACGAACCACTCCAATCTCCACACTCCCATTCATACCAACGATAGAAGCTTTCCTGTCCGAAAAGAAGCTCCGCCAGAGACTAATTTCCGAACAGTTAAGTTCCTCTAGCCGTTGAATCACACGATCCCAGATTAGGTAATCAAACGCCCCCTTGAAGTCAACAAATATGCCAAGGACATATTTGTTGGTATTCTCCCTCACAGCATTCTGAACATACATCCAGGCATCTTCTACACTGCGTCCTTTCCTGAACCCATACTGCCTATTCGACCTCAAATCCCGCGTTAGCTCCTGAAGCCGTTCCACCATAACTCTTTCCAGCACTTTTCCAAGCACTGGAAGGAGACTGATGCCCCGATAAGAACGAGGATCACTCCTGATCTTATCAGGAGACTTCAGGAGAGGAACAACCCTGGCACTTTTCCACTCACGTGGAAAATATCCCTCACAAATGCACTTATCATAAATGACCTCCAAGTATTCCGGAATGAACTTCCACAAGCATTTGCACATCTCTCCGTTCAGACCATCAAAACCTGGAGACCGTTTAGACCTGACCAGGCCAAAGGCATATCCCAGCTCCCCATCATCTAATGGAGGAACAGGTACCTCATGTGCATGGGGTGCCTGAACCTCAGCCCTGGGAAAGAACGCTCCTAACAGAACCCCAGCACACTCTCTCCACGTTGATAACACAGTGTCACCAACACGAAGAGAGGTGATATCCTCCCTCTTACGACCCCTGCAGATCTTATAGACCTGACCCCAGGGGTCATCCCTATTGTCATTCACAAAACTCCTCCACTCTTCTTCTTTAATTTTCACAATCATATCTTTATATTCATTCATCGCACAACTCAAATCATACCTAAACTGGGACAGCCTGTCAGAATTGAACCGCCGAGCACGTTGAAACTTTCGTCTCAACCGCCGGACAGTCCTCCTCTTCAAGGTTAACTCATGCGTCCACCACTTAATTTTTCTTACCCTAAAACTTCCACACTTCCTGAACAATCTGTCATTCACACCCCACACCAACTCACACAGCCGAGCAATTTGCTCATCCACTTCCAGATCATCAAACACTCTAAGCGGTATTTCTAACACCGCTTCCCTTACACTCTGTCCATATCGGTTCCAGTCAATACCAGAGGTACGCCATCGCCGCAATGGACTCACACACACCAAAGGAGGGGAACGAGGAGCAACCACAATTTGGATCAAATTATGATCACTCAGACCCCACCCTCCTCTAACCTCCCACTTAAAATCAAACACTCTACTTGCTGCCTCATTCATAAGCGTCACGTCAATATCACTCACACCCCTAGGCCCATCAAACGTATACCACTCACTCGGCTCATTCAGAATGTGAAGGCCCTTAGCCAACACCCATTCATTCATTACCTCACCTCGAACGTGGCTTTGATATCCAGACGAATGTCTAGATACCTTACTAAACCACATCGAGGACGAGGCATTCGCATCCAACCCTAGGACTAATGGGCTACCACTCGCCAGAAGTAGTAACTTATCCATATAGCCCAGGTAGGGCTCTAGGGGCTCGCTAAATTTGCAATACAAACTAGCGACAATCATTCTACCGAACTCCCCCTCTATAGACACACACACCCCCTGTTGTGACGAATCCAAAACTACACAATCGTAGCCGGAATCATTCACAACTATTGCAGCATTAACCCCAAGGTCCGTAAAGACCCTAAAACCTCCAGGAAGACCCCGAACCACACCATTGGTGGCGTAAGGCTCCTGAAGTAAGGCAATGCCACACCCCCCCTCAATCATACAACCCCCCAACTCACACATAACGGCATACGACCCCTGACAATTAAGCTGAAAAACCCCCCCCATCAGTGTCTGGAGAGGGCACGCTCAACAACGCCACAGTAAATCGGGCAAACAGCTGACATCATAAGATGCCCAGCTGGCCTACCCTTAAATGCACAGTTGCGACAATGAGGGGCATTACCACAACCGGCAGCTCTATGTCCTTCTTGACCGCACCGCCTACAAACATCTGATTTGGCCCTACACTCAGCCACTCTATGGTCAAAACCCATACACCGGAAGCAGCCAGCAACTGGGCTATCCGGTCGAACCCTGAAGGAGAACCACTTTATGTAGCACCTTCCCGCCTCCAAAAGGGCGGACATTAATTTGTCCGAGCCCTCAAGGACAACGTTGGTGCTACCATCAGCAGCCACCTTCCAGGGCCGACTGACCATCCGCACATCTGACTTTCGTGCCTCAGGGCTGATGTCCTGAAGGTTCAACCGAAAGAGCTCCTCCATGAAGTCATCATGGGAGATTTCGGTGTGAACCCCCTGAACCACAACCCGCGGACCCAACTTCCGGTTCACACTCACATCCAACCCCACCTCCCCAAACTTGGCATTATTCGCCACCTTTTCCCTCTCTAAAACAGAGGGGGTGCGAATAACCACCCCACCACCCTTAATCGGCTTCACCTCGTGTACACGCACTCCGAGGGAAGGTCCCACCTCCTTCACGACCTTCTTAATCACCTCCTTAGAGGAGGTGGTAGGGGCCTTGCTTCTCACCACCACCGACCAAGTCTCAACCGGCTTCGGCAATGCCGGAGCAATCGCCTCCAACACTGGCGCTGGAGGCGCACGCACCAACTCAGCCGGAGCCAAACCCACAACCGACCTCTTCGATTGGGGAATAGATCCCCCACAACCCCCCCTGAGAGCGTCAACCTGACCGCGAAGATGGGCATTCTCGGTTACTACCGTCATCAGAAGCGCCTCGTACTTCGAGGCAAGCTCCATCAGCCCCTTCGCAGTAGTGACCTCAAAGTCTTCAACCCCAAACACCAATGCGTTTAATTCCGCCGTCACTGCCTTCATGGCAGCAACATGGCTAATAGCGCCTCCCCCAACCACACCACCATTTTCTCCACCCTCCTTAACAGCGCTAACAGGACACTCTTTTGCAGAAGTACCCTTAATGCGCTTCTTCCCCTTAATCCTTACTACACCTCCACGCTTGCTAACAATAGGGTGGACAACCACTTCTTCAGCGGTGTCACCCATATCAGCACAACTACTCCCATCCCCTAACATCACCAACGATGGCGATCCTATCCTAACCTTCCTACGCGGCGGGGACCCAACCGAAGGTCCAGTACCTTCATCAGCCGACGAGGTCTCCACTGCTAACGCTAGCTCTTTCCCCTCATTCCCAGCAGGGTGCTTAGCCCTTCTCCTCCGTGAGGGAAGCATTTCTACTTCCGGCCTTTCACCAGGCAGGCTGATCCGCCGGCAAAACACTGGCACAGAAGCCACTCGACCAGACAAGACTTGGAACAGCTGCTCTCAAGACACGTGTGACTGAACGCACTGAAGGAACTAACTATAAGAATAGAATCGTCCAGTAGCTGCTACCACCTAAGCAGTCGATTATTGCGAAATCGCAAGGGCACAACCCACAACTCCAGCCAACGGTCTGGAACTGGTCACCCAATAAACCGCCGGACAGAACAAAGTCCCCGTAACGGCTCCAAGCCAACCGATGTGGAGCTGAACCAAATCGCACTGTAGGTCAAAGGTTAACAGCTACGAACGCAGTCTAAACAAAAATCAGCACCTTCAACACTCGGACAGACACCGGCACCCTTTGAGCAAAACCTGCCCAATCCCCCCGGAAACAAGTGGCAACTCAGTACCAGACACTCGACACAACACTCACTGGCAGAAAAACCAAAAAGCAGAAAAACAACAAACACAGAAAACACTGAGACTCTATGAGAGTCAGCACCCACGCTAACAATGTGGGTAAACCACGTAAACCCCAAAAGGTACTACCTAACACGCGCCTACACACACAAAACTACTGTGCTCAAAAACACCTGTGCTCGAAAACACCTGTGCTCGAAAACACCTGTGCTCAAAAACACCTGTGCACGAAAACACCTGTGCTCAAAAACACCTGTGCACGAAAACACCTGTGCTCAAAAACACCTGTGCACGAAAACACCTGTGCTCAAAAAACAACAAACGAAAAACAATTACGTCACACAAAAAACACTTGCTCAAACAAATTTTCTTTTCACAAAAACAAATTCAAATTTCCAAAAATACACTCAACTACACGTATATAAATAAACACCTGCCGCAATGTAAAAATTTTCAAAAGCCAGCTATGATATGCACACACAAACTAACAAATGAGAAAATATACATACAACTGTATATATATTCAAACACTTGCAGTAATGTAAAAATACACAAAGCCAACTACAGAAAAAGTATACACGTACTGACAAACTTTATCTACACATACGAACATATATTGAAAATGATATTGAAAATGAAAATTTTTTATGAAAAACACACATATATACACACACGTATATATTAATATACTAATGCGTAAATATGTATGCAAATGCGCTAAAAAACTACCACAAATCACAAACTAATACACAAATACTCAAAATGAATGTACTTACATCCAATGCTGAGGGCTCCCACACAAAAAATACCAATTCACACAAAAATCACGACACAGAAAAACGCACAGAAACGAAAACACGTCTGAACTATCTGAAATTCTACAATCGAATGAGTAGATAGGGACAGTAGGAATCTCGTTAATCCATTCATGCGCGTCACTAATTAGATGACGAGGCATTTGGCTACCTTAAGAGAGTCATAGTTACTCCCGCCGTTTACCCGCGCTTACTTGAATTTCTTCACTTTGACATTCAGAGCACTGGGCAGAAATCACATTGTGTCAACACCCGTTAGGGCCATCACAATGCTTTGTTTTAATTAGACAGTCGGATTCCCCAAGTCCGTGCCAGTTCTGAATTGATTGTTAATTGATAATCGTTATAATTAAATAAGAATATATATCTTGCGATATAATTCTTATAAAATTTTAGCAAGAAAGTTCCACAATTGGCTACGTAACTACTATCCGGGGAACAAGAACCGAAATTCTCTATTTACCCAGAACGAGTACATAAACCATGGTATTGCTTCCCAATCAAGCCCGACTATCTCAATCTTCAGAGCCAATCCTTATCCCGAAGTTACGGATCTAATTTGCCGACTTCCCTTACCTACATTATTCTATCGACTAGAGACTCTTCACCTTGGAGACCAGCTGCGGATATTGGTACGGCCTGTTGAGAAGTTTGCGTAACCCCACCATAAATTTTCAAGGTCCGAGGAGAAAATATCGACACAACAGTAAATGTCATGCTCTTCTAGTCCATCTACCATATCTCTCTTCGAAAGACTTCCATGGTAGTACGACTATAAAACAGAAAAGAAAACTCTTCCGATACCTCTCGACGGCTTCTTTATGGTCGTTCCTGTTGCCAGGATGAGCACAAGGCCCATTTTTAATAACAAACGGATACTCAACAGGTTACGGAATTGGAACCGTATTCCCTTTCGTTCAAAATTATTCAAGTGTTTAATTACTATGAAGAAAACATAATAATTATATATTCTCAACAATTCATTAAAACTTGAAAATTTTCGGCTTTCGCCTTGAACTTAGGACCGACTAACTCGTGATCAACCACTGTTCACACGAAACCC
>NW_026530872.1:12500-15000 GCF_028554725.1 Zeugodacus cucurbitae
ATAAATAATTATGAAATTTCTTCTACTATGGTCGGATTAAATAATTTACTTCATGTCATTTAAATTTCATATTATTGTATTATTTATTGCGGTCTTATTCGGACTTTGAGACTGTGTATCTTATCGTGAGAAAGAATTTTCGTTCTCTATACATATATAATATAATTATTAATGTAAGGACGATGTTTCTTCTTGTATTTGTTAAACTTTCAAATAATATCATTTTTTATACATTTTACTTTATTTCAATGCATATAGTGTATATATCTTTTTTTAAGAGTATATACGTTTTTCTTTTGATTTGAAATTAATAATTTCAATTCAATTATTTTTCATTTTATTTCATATATGATATGAAAGTATTCGAGCGTAATAATATAAATATTTAACTTTATTGAATTTTATTCTTTACCCACATATATTTTATGTGAATAGAAGAACAAACCCCAAAAAAAGTTAAATTAAAAAAAAAACGACTACATTATGTTAGGTATAGAAGAATAATCTCAATTAATAACATTTCATTATTAACAAAATTATTTCTATTTAAACCAACTGTAGCAAACCAGGAATAAATTTTTTTGCTCTCATTTATATATTACACTTAAATACTTTTATAAATATATGAAAATAATTTTCATATAAGTACTAAGTATGCAATTTCATACAAGTATTAAAATTTTCATACAAGTACTAATGTTGAAGTTTCATACAACATATATGTTTTCTGCCACGTACACCTCACCAACCGGAAATCGTATGGAGAAAATCTTTTTAACCATATAAAAGTTTTAAATTCATATATATACAAGTAATTTATATCATTTTCTATGAGCATTATGCTTATAAGAAATATTACAACATCAAAAATAGCTTAACATTTATTTTTTTTTTTAAATTTTTTGTACTTATATGAAAATTATTTAGTTGTATGAATTCATACACTTAGTACTTATATGAAAATTAGTATCTATATGAAAATTAATTAGTATTTATATGAAATTTATTAAGTATCTATATGAAAATTATTTAGTATTTATATGAAAATTATTTACTTGTATGAATTCATAAACTTAGTATCTATATGAAAATTATTTAGTATTTATATGAAAATTTTTTACTTGTATGAATTCATAAACTTAGTATCTATATGAAAATTATTTAGTATTTATATGAAAATTTTTAACTTGTATGAATTCATTAACTTAGTATCTATATGAAAATTATTTAGTATTTATATGAAAATTTTTAACTTGTATGAATTCATTAACTTAGTATCTATATGAAAATTATTTAGTATTTATATGAAAATTATTTACTTGTATGAATTCATAAACTTAGTATCTATATGAAAATTATTTAGTATTTATATGAAAATTTTTAACTTGTATGAATTCATTAACTTAGTATCTATATGAAAATTATTTAGTATTTATATGAAAATTTTTAACTTGTATGAATTCATTAACTTAGTATCTATATGAAAATTATTTAGTATTTATATGAAAATTTTTAACTTGTATGAATTCATTAACTTAGTATCTATATGAAAATTATTTAGTATTTATATGAAAATTATTTACTTGTATGAATTCATAAACTTAGTATCTATATGAAAATTATTTAGTATTTATATGAAAATTTTTTACTTGTATGAATTCATAAACTTAGTATCTATATGAAAATTATTTAGTATTTATATGAAAATTTTTAACTTGTATGAATTCATAAACTTAGTATCTATATGAAAATTATTTAGTATTTATATGAAAATTTTTTACTTGTATGAATTCATAAACTTAGTATCTATATGAAAATTATTTAGTATTTATATGAACATTTTTTACTTGTATGAATTCATAAACTTAGTATCTATATGAAAATTATTTAGTATTTATATGAAAATTTTTAACTTGTATGAATTCATTAACTTAGTATCTATATGAAAATTATTTAGTATTTATATGAAAATTTTTTACTTGTATGAATTCATAAACTTAGTATCTATATGAAAATTATTTAGTATTTATATGAAAATTTTTAACTTGTATGAATTCATTAACTTAGTATCTATATGAAAATTAATTAGTATTTATATGAAATTTATTAAGTATCTATATGAAAATTATTTAGTATTTATATGAAAATTATTTACTTGTATGAATTCATAAACTTAGTATCTATATGAAAATTATTTAGTATTTATATGAAAATTTTTTACTTGTATGAATTCATAAACTTAGTATCTATATGAAAATTATTTAGTATTTATATGAAAATTTTTAACTTGTATGAATTCATTAACTTAGTATCTATATGAAAATTATTTAGTATTTATATGAAAATTTTTAACTTGTATGAATTCATTAACTTAGTATCTATATGAAAATTATTTAGTATTTATATGAAAATTATTTACTTGTATGAATTCATAAACTTAGTATCTATATGAAAATTATTTAGTATTTATATGAAATTTTTTTACTTGTATGAACGTGGT
>NW_026530872.1:20000-21287 GCF_028554725.1 Zeugodacus cucurbitae
GTTGAAACACATCCTTTCGCCGATGGTCAATCCCAGATATTTGACTTGCGTCACATACCTGATATTGACCCCATTCATTCGGACAATCGGTGGACGAGCCGATGACAGTATGCCTTTCAAGAGCATTGTCACCGTCTTGTCAATCGATACGTCAACCCCCACACCTATACCCCAATTGTGAACAATTCCTAACAGTCGTTCACCCTTTCGTTCTAACTCCAACCGTGAACGACCGTCAACTAGGAGCAGAAGGTCGTCTGCATATGCACAACAACCACAAAGCGTTTCAAGTTGGCCAAGCAGAGAGTCCATCATTAGGTTCCAAATATATGGACCACAGATGGATCCCTGTGGGCAGCCCCGTTCTACCCTAATGTCCGCGCTACCATTCATTCCTACGATAGAGGCTTTTCTGTCCGAAAAGTAGCTCTGCCAGAGACTAATTTCCGGACAGCCAAGTTCCTCCAATCGTTGAATCACGCGATCCCAGATTAGGTAATCGAATGCCCCCTTGAAATCGACAAATATGCCAAGGACATATTTGTTGGCATTCTCCCGGACAGCACGCTGAACATACATCCAGGCGTCCTCTACACTACGTCCCTTCCTAAAGCCATACTGCCTATCCGACCTCAAATCCCGCGTTAGCTCCTGAAGCCGTTCCACCATAACCCTCTCCAGTACTTTACCCAGCACTGGAAGAAGACTGATGCCCCGATAAGATCGTGGATCACTCCTAATCTTATCAGGTGACTTCAGGAGAGGAACAACCCTAGCACTTTTCCACTCACGTGGAAAATATCCCTCACAAATGCACTTATCGTAAATGACCTCCAAGTATTCCGGAATGAACTTCCACAAGCTTTTACACAACTCTCCGTTCAAACCATCAAGACCTGGGGACCGTTTAGACCTAACCAGGCTAAAGGCATATCCCAACTCCCCATCATCAAGTGGAGGAACCGGTACCTCTTGTGCGAGAGGTGCCAGCTCCTCAGCCCTAGGAAAGAATGCTCCTAACAGAACCCCTGCACACTCACTCCATGTTGATAACACAGTGTCATCAACACGAAGAGAAGTGATGTCCTCCCTCCTACGACCCCTACAAATCCTTAAGACCTGACCCCAGGGGTCATCCCTATGCTCATTAACGAACCCCCTCCACTCCTCTTCTTTGATTTTTATTAGCATGGCCTTATACTCATGCATCGCACAACTAAAATCGTTCCTAATCTGGGCCAACCTATCCGAATTTGACCGCCGAGCGCGTTGAAACTTCCGTCTCAA
>NW_026530873.1:5000-12500 GCF_028554725.1 Zeugodacus cucurbitae
TTTCATATAAATACTAAATAATTTTCATATAGATACTAAGTTTATGAATTCATACAAGTAAAAAATTTTCATATAAATACTAAATAATTTTCATATAGATACTAAGTTTATGAATTCATACAAGTAAATAATTTTCATATAAATACTAAATAATTTTCATATAGATACTTAATAAATTTCATATAAATACTAATTAATTTTCATATAGATACTAAGTTAATGAATTCATACAAGTTAAAAATTTTCATATAAATACTAAATAATTTTCATATAGATACTAAGTTTATGAATTCATACAAGTAAAAAATTTTCATATAAATACTAAATAATTTTCATATAGATACTAAGTTAATGAATTCATACAAGTTAAAAATTTTCATATAAATACTAAATAATTTTCATATAGATACTAAGTTTATGAATTCATACAAGTAAAAAATGTTCATATAAATACTAAATAATTTTCATATAGATACTAAGTTTATGAATTCATACAAGTAAAAAATTTTCATATAAATACTAAATAATTTTCATATAGATACTAAGTTTATGAATTCATACAAGTTAAAAATTTTCATATAAATACTAAATAATTTTCATATAGATACTAAGTTTATGAATTCATACAAGTAAAAAATTTTCATATAAATACTAAATAATTTTCATATAGATACTAAGTTTATGAATTCATACAAGTAAATAATTTTCATATAAATACTAAATAATTTTCATATAGATACTAAGTTAATGAATTCATACAAGTTAAAAATTTTCATATAAATACTAAATAATTTTCATATAGATACTAAGTTAATGAATTCATACAAGTTAAAAATTTTCATATAAATACTAAATAATTTTCATATAGATACTAAGTTAATGAATTCATACAAGTTAAAAATTTTCATATAAATACTAAATAATTTTCATATAGATACTAAGTTTATGAATTCATACAAGTAAATAATTTTCATATAAATACTAAATAATTTTCATATAGATACTAAGTTAATGAATTCATACAAGTTAAAAATTTTCATATAAATACTAAATAATTTTCATATAGATACTAAGTTAATGAATTCATACAAGTTAAAAATTTTCATATAAATACTAAATAATTTTCATATAGATACTAAGTTTATGAATTCATACAAGTAAAAAATTTTCATATAAATACTAAATAATTTTCATATAGATACTAAGTTTATGAATTCATACAAGTAAATAATTTTCATATAAATACTAAATAATTTTCATATAGATACTTAATAAATTTCATATAAATACTAATTAATTTTCATATAGATACTAATTTTCATATAAGTACTAAGTGTATGAATTCATACAACTAAATAATTTTCATATAAGTACAAAAAATTTAAAAAAAAAAATAAATGTTAAGCTATTTTTGATGTTGTAATATTTCTTATAAGCATAATGCTCATAGAAAATGATATAAATTACTTGTATATATATGAATTTAAAACTTTTATATGGTTAAAAAGATTTTCTCCATACGATTTCCGGTTGGTGAGGTGTACGTGGCAGAAAACATATATGTTGTATGAAACTTCAACATTAGTACTTGTATGAAAATTTTAATACTTGTATGAAATTGCATACTTAGTACTTATATGAAAATTATTTTCATATATTTATAAAAGTATTTAAGTGTAATATATAAATGAGAGCAAAAAAATTTATTCCTGGTTTGCTACAGTTGGTTTAAATAGAAATAATTTTGTTAATAATGAAATGTTATTAATTGAGATTATTCTTCTATACCTAACATAATGTAGTCGTTTTTTTTTTAATTTAACTTTTTTTGGGGTTTGTTCTTCTATTCACATAAAATATATGTGGGTAAAGAATAAAATTCAATAAAGTTAAATATTTATATTATTACGCTCGAATACTTTCATATCATATATGAAATAAAATGAAAAATAATTGAATTGAAATTATTAATTTCAAATCAAAAGAAAAACGTATATACTCTTAAAAAAAGATATATACACTATATGCATTGAAATAAAGTAAAATGTATAAAAAATGATATTATTTGAAAGTTTAACAAATACAAGAAGAAACATCGTCCTTACATTAATAATTATATTATATATGTATAGAGAACGAAAATTCTTTCTCACGATAAGATACACAGTCTCAAAGTCCGAATAAGACCGCAATAAATAATACAATAATATGAAATTTAAATGACATGAAGTAAATTATTTAATCCGACCATAGTAGAAGAAATTTCATAATTATTTATTGTCGCGATTTCGTTCTCCTTTGCATTGTGTATATGTCGTGTACTTAATTTTCAAATATTGAAAATATCATTATAAAAATTTATATAGTATAAAAAATATTATATAAATGAATAAAAAATATTATTCTGGTTGATCCTGCCAGTAGTTATATGCTTGTCTCAAAGATTAAGCCATGCATGTCTAAGTACAAACAAATTAAAAGTGAAACCGCAAAAGGCTCATTATATCAGTTATGGTTCCATAGATCGTTAACAGTTACTTGGATAACTGTGGTAATTCTAGAGCTAATACATGCAAAATAAACACGGACCTTTTGGAACGTGTGCTTTTATTAGGCTAAAACCAAGCGATCGTAAGATCGTTATATTGGTTGAACTCTAGATAACTTGCAGATCGTATGGTCTCGTACCGACGACAGATCTTTCAAATGTCTGCCCTATCAACTTTTGATGGTAGTATCTAGGACTACCATGGTTGCAACGGGTAACGGGGAATCAGGGTTCGATTCCGGAGAGGGAGCCTGAGAAACGGCTACCACATCTAAGGAAGGCAGCAGGCGCGTAAATTACCCACTCCCAGTTCGGGGAGGTAGTGACGAAAAATAACAATACAGGACTCATATCCGAGGCCCTGTAATTGGAATGAGTACACTTTAAATCCTTTAACAAGGACCTATTGGAGGGCAAGTCTGGTGCCAGCAGCCGCGGTAATTCCAGCTCCAATAGCGTATATTAAAGTTGTTGCGGTTAAAACGTTCGTAGTTGAATTTGTGCTTCATACGGGTAGTACAGCTATAATTGTGGTATGTACATTACCTTATGTATGCAAGCGTATTACCGGTGGAGTTCTTATATGTAATTAATACAATGTATTTTTTATATATTCCTCCTATTTAAACCTGCTTCAGTGCTCTTCATCGAGTGTTGTTGTGGGCCGGTACAATTACTTTGAACAAATTAGAGTGCTTAAAGCAGGCTCCAAATGCCTGAATATTTTGTGCATGGAATAATGAAATAAGACCTCTGTTCTACTTTCATTGGTTTTTAGATCAAGAGGTAATGATTAATAGAAGCAGTTTGGGGGCATTAGTATTACGACGCGAGAGGTGAAATTCTTGGACCGTCGTAAGACTAACTTAAGCGAAAGCATTTGCCAAAGATGTTTTCATTAATCAAGAACGAAAGTTAGAGGTTCGAAGGCGATCAGATACCGCCCTAGTTCTAACCATAAACGATGCCAGCTAGCAATTGGGTGTAGCTACTACTATGGCTCTCTCAGTCGCTTCCCGGGAAACCAAAGCTTTTGGGCTCCGGGGGAAGTATGGTTGCAAAGCTGAAACTTAAAGGAATTGACGGAAGGGCACCACCAGGAGTGGAGCCTGCGGCTTAATTTGACTCAACACGGGAAAACTTACCAGGTCCGAACATAAGCGTGTAAGACAGATTGATAGCTCTTTCTCGAATCTATGGGTGGTGGTGCATGGCCGTTCTTAGTTCGTGGAGTGATTTGTCTGGTTAATTCCGATAACGAACGAGACTCAAATATATTAAATAGATGCTTTCAGGATTATGGTGTTGAAGCTTATATAGCCTTCATTCATGAGTTCATCTTGAATGTGCAAGTGTTTGAATGTGTTTATATAAGTGGAGCCGTACCTGTTGGTTTGTCCCATTATAAGGACACTAGCTTCTTAAATGGACAAATTGCGTCTAGCAGTAACGAGATTGAGCAATAACAGGTCTGTGATGCCCTTAGATGTCCTGGGCTGCACGCGCGCTACAATGAAAGTATCAACGTGTATTTCCTAGACCGAGAGGTCCGGGTAAACCGCTGAACCACTTTCATGCTTGGGATTGTGAACTGAAACTGTTCACATGAACTTGGAATTCCCAGTAAGTGTGAGTCATTAACTCGCATTGATTACGTCCCTGCCCTTTGTACACACCGCCCGTCGCTACTACCGATTGAATTATTTAGTGAGGTCTCCGGACGTGATCACTGTGACGCCTTGTGTTTCACGGTTGTTTCGCAAAAGTTGACCGAACTTGATTATTTAGAGGAAGTAAAAGTCGTAACAAGGTTTCCGTAGGTGAACCTGCGGAAGGATCATTATTGTGTTCCTATCCGTAAATATTATAAAAAAACAAACAAACAAACAAACAAACAAACAAACAAAAAAAGAATAAAAAAGAAAAATTATTTTCTTTTTTTTCTTTTCATTCATTTATTTGAATGTTTTTCTTTTTTTTCTTTTTTTTTTTACTCCTTGTATTGTAGTATAATGAAAATTATATCGCATACATTGTATTTGAACGCAACAAACCTTTAAACATATATAGTTGTACTTATTATTTATAAAAATAATATAAATGATAAGTTAATTTGTTCTCATTAACGTGTAATTCCTTAAAAATATATAGAAATTAAATAAAATGTAATAAAAAAGGAATTACTGTTTTTGTTGGACTAAGACATGCGCAACTTGTAAATGTTTGGGTTGAAAATTACAATTTATTGAAAGATGTTTTAAAATAATTTATATATTATATACGAAAACGAAATGTTATTCTTTCAATAAATTAAAAACTCTTGACGTTAAATTAAAATAAACAAAAAATTATCACTCTAAGCGGTGGATCACTCGGCTCATGGGTCGATGAAGAACGCAGCTAACTGTGCGTCATCGTGTGAACTGCAGGACACATGAACATCGACATTTTGAACGCATATTGCAGTCCATGCTGTTATGTACTTTAATTAATTTTAAAGTGCTGCTTGGACTACATATGGTTGAGGGTTGTAAGACTATGCTAAATTAGTTGCTTATTCTTTTAGTCAATTAAAAGAATTTAAGCACATGGTATATTACTGGATTGTATTTTTCAATCCATAATATTAATAGCATAAAAAGAAATATAGAAAATATATTCTTGAACACCTCATATTTGAACGAAATTTTATAATAAATAAGAATCTTAGTATTCCCAAAAACAATAAAATTTCAATATTATTATTTCAAATAATATATACATTTAGAGGAACGTCTAGCATAAAATATTATTTTATTCTAGGATTGCCTTAAATGTAAAAAACCAAGAAAATAATATTGTTGTTATAATGAAGTAAGTAGTACGGGATGAAAAGATTGAATATTTATTATTAAGAAAATTATATTGGTGTTAAGAAATAATTATGTATGTTTCTTTAAAATAGCAAAAAGCTAAAATATAAAATAAATATAAATATTTTTATACAACCTCAACTCATATGGGACTACCCCCTGAATTTAAGCATATTAATGAGGGGAGGAAAAGAAACTAACAAGGATTTTCTTAGTAGCGGCGAGCGAAAAGAAAATAGTTCAGCACTAAGTCACTTTGTCTATATGGCAAATGTGAGATGCAGTGTATGGAATATCTTAATATCTAGTATGAGAAATTAACGATTTAAGTCCTTCTTAAATGAGGCCATTTACCCATAGAGGGTGCCAGGCCCGTATAACGTTAATGATTACTAGAAAGATATTTCCAAAGAGTCGTGTTGCTTGATAGTGCAGCACTAAGTGGGTGGTAAACTCCATCTAAAACTAAATATAACCATGAGACCGATAGTAAACAAGTACCGTGAGGGAAAGTTGAAAAGAACTCTGAATAGAGAGTTAAATAGTACGTGAAACTGCTTAGAGGTTAAGCCCGATGAACCTGAATATCCATTATGAAAAATTCATCATTATAACTGTGATATTTATAATATTATAGTAATAGTGTGCATTTTTTTCATATAAGGACATTGTAATCTATTAACATAATAAAATATTTATCAAAAGATCATTGGTGTTAAGTTTATTCAAATTAATTTGCTTTTAGCTTATTAACATAGAATAAATACTGATGATTTGATAAAGTGTTGATAGATTTTACATATATAATGCTTAAATTCTTTTGAATTTTACAATAATATTATTATCATTGATTTTAATATTAATTGTATGCATTTATATGATTAACAATGCGAAAGATTCAGGATACCTTCGGGACCCGTCTTGAAACACGGACCAAGGAGTCTAACATATGTGCAAGTCATTGGGTTATATTAAACCTAATGGCGAAATTAACTTAACTTTTATATAATGGGATTAATTTTTAGTGAAATATTTTACTATTAATTCAATCCCGGGGCGTTCCATATAGTTATGTATAATGATAATTTATTATTATTTATACCTCTAACTGGAGCGTACCTTGAGCATATATGCTGTGACCCGAAAGATGGTGAACTATACTTGATCAGGTTGAAGTCAGGGGAAACCCTGATGGAAGACCGAAACAGTTCTGACGTGCAAATCGATTGTCAGAATTGAGTATAGGGGCGAAAGACCAATCGAACCATCTAGTAGCTGGTTCCCTCCGAAGTTTCCCTCAGGATAGCTGGTGCATTTAAATATTATGTAAAATAATCTTATCTGGTAAAGCGAATGATTAGAGGCCTTAGGGTCGAAACGACCTTAACCTATTCTCAAACTTTAAATGGGTAAGAACCTCACCTTTCTTGATATGAAGGTTGAGGTTATGATATAATGTGCCCAGTGGGCCACTTTTGGTAAGCAGAACTGGCGCTGTGGGATGAACCAAACGTAATGTTACGGTGCCCAAATTAACAACTCATGCAGATACCATGAAAGGCGTTGGTTGCTTAAAACAGCAGGACGGTGGACATGGAAGTCGTAATCCGCTAAGGAGTGTGTAACAACTCACCTGCCGAAGCAACTAGCCCTTAAAATGGATGGCGCTTAAGTTGTATACCTATACATTACCGCTAAAGTACATGATTTATAATACAATTTCGGTTGGATTATAAATTTTGAAACTTTAGTGAGTAGGAGGGTACAATGGTGTGCTTAGAAGTGTTTGGCGTAAGCCTGCATGGAGCCGCCATTGGTACAGATCTTGGTGGTAGTAGCAAATAATCGAATGAGACCTTGGAGGACTGAAGTGGAGAAGGGTTTCGTGTGAACAGTGGTTGATCACGAGTTAGTCGGTCCTAAGTTCAAGGCGAAAGCCGAAAATTTTCAAGTTTTAATGAATTGTTGAGAATATATAATTATTATGTTTTCTTCATAGTAATTAAACACTTGAATAATTTTGAACGAAAGGGAATACGGTTCCAATTCCGTAACCTGTTGAGTATCCGTTTGTTATTAAAAATGGGCCTTGTGCTCATC
>NW_026530873.1:17500-20450 GCF_028554725.1 Zeugodacus cucurbitae
AAATTTTCATATAAATACTAAATAATTTTCATATAGATACTAAGTTTATGAATTCATACAAGTAAAAAATGTTCATATAAATACTAAATAATTTTCATATAGATACTAAGTTTATGAATTCATACAAGTAAAAAATTTTCATATAAATACTAAATAATTTTCATATAGATACTAAGTTTATGAATTCATACAAGTTAAAAATTTTCATATAAATACTAAATAATTTTCATATAGATACTAAGTTTATGAATTCATACAAGTAAAAAATTTTCATATAAATACTAAATAATTTTCATATAGATACTAAGTTTATGAATTCATACAAGTAAATAATTTTCATATAAATACTAAATAATTTTCATATAGATACTAAGTTAATGAATTCATACAAGTTAAAAATTTTCATATAAATACTAAATAATTTTCATATAGATACTAAGTTAATGAATTCATACAAGTTAAAAATTTTCATATAAATACTAAATAATTTTCATATAGATACTAAGTTAATGAATTCATACAAGTTAAAAATTTTCATATAAATACTAAATAATTTTCATATAGATACTAAGTTTATGAATTCATACAAGTAAATAATTTTCATATAAATACTAAATAATTTTCATATAGATACTAAGTTAATGAATTCATACAAGTTAAAAATTTTCATATAAATACTAAATAATTTTCATATAGATACTAAGTTAATGAATTCATACAAGTTAAAAATTTTCATATAAATACTAAATAATTTTCATATAGATACTAAGTTTATGAATTCATACAAGTAAAAAATTTTCATATAAATACTAAATAATTTTCATATAGATACTAAGTTTATGAATTCATACAAGTAAATAATTTTCATATAAATACTAAATAATTTTCATATAGATACTTAATAAATTTCATATAAATACTAATTAATTTTCATATAGATACTAATTTTCATATAAGTACTAAGTGTATGAATTCATACAACTAAATAATTTTCATATAAGTACAAAAAATTTAAAAAAAAAAATAAATGTTAAGCTATTTTTGATGTTGTAATATTTCTTATAAGCATAATGCTCATAGAAAATGATATAAATTACTTGTATATATATGAATTTAAAACTTTTATATGGTTAAAAAGATTTTCTCCATACGATTTCCGGTTGGTGAGGTGTACGTGGCAGAAAACATATATGTTGTATGAAACTTCAACATTAGTACTTGTATGAAAATTTTAATACTTGTATGAAATTGCATACTTAGTACTTATATGAAAATTATTTTCATATATTTATAAAAGTATTTAAGTGTAATATATAAATGAGAGCAAAAAAATTTATTCCTGGTTTGCTACAGTTGGTTTAAATAGAAATAATTTTGTTAATAATGAAATGTTATTAATTGAGATTATTCTTCTATACCTAACATAATGTAGTCGTTTTTTTTTTAATTTAACTTTTTTTGGGGTTTGTTCTTCTATTCACATAAAATATATGTGGGTAAAGAATAAAATTCAATAAAGTTAAATATTTATATTATTACGCTCGAATACTTTCATATCATATATGAAATAAAATGAAAAATAATTGAATTGAAATTATTAATTTCAAATCAAAAGAAAAACGTATATACTCTTAAAAAAAGATATATACACTATATGCATTGAAATAAAGTAAAATGTATAAAAAATGATATTATTTGAAAGTTTAACAAATACAAGAAGAAACATCGTCCTTACATTAATAATTATATTATATATGTATAGAGAACGAAAATTCTTTCTCACGATAAGATACACAGTCTCAAAGTCCGAATAAGACCGCAATAAATAATACAATAATATGAAATTTAAATGACATGAAGTAAATTATTTAATCCGACCATAGTAGAAGAAATTTCATAATTATTTATTGTCGCGATTTCGTTCTCCTTTGCATTGTGTATATGTCGTGTACTTAATTTTCAAATATTGAAAATATCATTATAAAAATTTATATAGTATAAAAAATATTATATAAATGAATAAAAAATATTATTCTGGTTGATCCTGCCAGTAGTTATATGCTTGTCTCAAAGATTAAGCCATGCATGTCTAAGTACAAACAAATTAAAAGTGAAACCGCAAAAGGCTCATTATATCAGTTATGGTTCCATAGATCGTTAACAGTTACTTGGATAACTGTGGTAATTCTAGAGCTAATACATGCAAAATAAACACGGACCTTTTGGAACGTGTGCTTTTATTAGGCTAAAACCAAGCGATCGTAAGATCGTTATATTGGTTGAACTCTAGATAACTTGCAGATCGTATGGTCTCGTACCGACGACAGATCTTTCAAATGTCTGCCCTATCAACTTTTGATGGTAGTATCTAGGACTACCATGGTTGCAACGGGTAACGGGGAATCAGGGTTCGATTCCGGAGAGGGAGCCTGAGAAACGGCTACCACATCTAAGGAAGGCAGCAGGCGCGTAAATTACCCACTCCCAGTTCGGGGAGGTAGTGACGAAAAATAACAATACAGGACTCATATCCGAGGCCCTGTAATTGGAATGAGTACACTTTAAATCCTTTAACAAGGACCTATTGGAGGGCAAGTCTGGTGCCAGCAGCCGCGGTAATTCCAGCTCCAATAGCGTATATTAAAGTTGTTGCGGTTAAAACGTTCGTAGTTGAATTTGTGCTTCATACGGGTAGTACAGCTATAATTGTGGTATGTACATTACCTTATGTATGCAAGCGTATTACCGGTGGAGTTCTTATATGTAATTAATACAATGTATTTTTTATATATCCTCCTATTTAAACTGCTTCAGTGCTCTTCATCGAGTGTTGTTGTGGGCCGGTACAATTACTTTGAACAAATTAGAGTGCTTAAAGCAGGCTCCAAATGCCTGAATATTTTGTGCATGGAATAATGAAATAAGACCTCTGTTCTACTTTCATTGGTTT
>NW_026530874.1:0-7500 GCF_028554725.1 Zeugodacus cucurbitae
AACAATTGTGAAATATACAAAAATTAATATATTGTATAGTTGTTAGAGAGAATCTTATAACATAAAGATACAGATTTTTGAACGCAAAGTACTTTATTTCTCAATATTCATTGAGAACATAAGGTAGTGTTATATAGATTGTTATCAAACGACTATTACAATATACTGAAAAACAATTGTGAAATATACAAAAATTAATATATTGTATAGTTGTTAGAGAGAATCTTATAACATAAAGATACAGATTTTTGAACGCAAAGTACTTTATTTCTCAATATTCATTGAGAACATAAGGTAGTGTTATATAGATTGTTATCAAACGACTATTACAATATACTGAAAAACAATTGTGAAATATACAAAAATTAATATATTGTATAGTTGTTAGAGAGAATCTTATAACATAAAGATACAGATTTTTGAACGCAAAGTACTTTATTTCTCAATATTCATTGAGAACATAAGGTAGTGTTATATAGATTGTTATCAAACGACTATTACAATATACTGAAAAACAATTGTGAAATATACAAAAATTAATATATTGTATAGTTGTTAGAGAGAATCTTATAACATAAAGATACAGATTTTTGAACGCAAAGTACTTTATTTCTCAATATTCATTGAGAACATAAGGTAGTGTTATATAGATTGTTATCAAACGACTATTACAATATACTGAAAAACAATTGTGAAATATACAAAAATTAATATATTGTATAGTTGTTAGAGAGAATCTTATAACATAAAGATACAGATTTTTGAACGCAAAGTACTTTATTTCTCAATATTCATTGAGAACATAAGGTAGTGTTATATAGATTGTTATCAAACGACTATTACAATATACTGAAAAACAATTGAAATATACAAAAATGAATATATAATGGTATATTGAATAGTTGTTAGAGAGAACCTTAACATAAAGATACAGCTTTGAACGCAAAGTTATCAAACGACTTTTACAATATACTGAAAAGCAATTGAAATATACAAAAATTAATATAATGGTATATTGTATAATATAAAAACTAAGTTTGGTTAAACGGCGGGCATAAAAATGATTTTATTTACGTAGCCAAATGCATCGTCATCTTATTAGTGACGCGCAAAAAGGAATTCAGGAGATTCCTACTGTCCCTATTTGCGAGAGCCGAAACCACATATAAAGAGCCAAACGCCGAAACCACGTATATTTGCATATAAAAAAAACTAAGTTTGGTTAAACGGCGGGCATAAAAATTGATTTTATTTACGTAGCCAAATGCATCGTCATCTTATTAGTGACGCGCAAAAAGGAATTCAGGAGATTCCTACTGTCCCTATTTGCGAAGAGCCGAAACCACATATAAAGAGCCAAAAGGCCGAAAAAACGTATATTTGCATATAAAAAAAACTAAATTTGGTTAAACGGCGGGCATAAAAATGATTTTATTTACGTAGCCAAATGCATCGTCATCTTATTAGTGACGCGCAAAAAGGAATTCAGGAGATTCCTACTGTCCCTATTTGCGAAGAGCCGAAACCACATATAAAGAGCCAAAACGCCGAAACCACGTATATTTGCATATAAAAAAAACTAAGTTTGGTTAAACGGCGGGCATAAAAATGATTTTATTTACGTAGCCAAATGCATCGTCATCTTATTAGTGACGCGCAAAAAGGAATTCAGGAGATTCCTACTGTCCCTATTTGCGAAGAGCCGAAACCCCATATAAAGAGCCAAAACGCCGAAACCACGTTCATACAAGTAAAAAAATTTCATATAAATACTAAATAATTTTCATATAGATACTAAGTTTATGAATTCATACAAGTAAATAATTTTCATATAAATACTAAATAATTTTCATATAGATACTAAGTTAATGAATTCATACAAGTTAAAAATTTTCATATAAATACTAAATAATTTTCATATAGATACTAAGTTAATGAATTCATACAAGTTAAAAATTTTCATATAAATACTAAATAATTTTCATATAGATACTAAGTTTATGAATTCATACAAGTAAAAAATTTTCATATAAATACTAAATAATTTTCATATAGATACTAAGTTTATGAATTCATACAAGTAAATAATTTTCATATAAATACTAAATAATTTTCATATAGATACTTAATAAATTTCATATAAATACTAATTAATTTTCATATAGATACTAAGTTAATGAATTCATACAAGTTAAAAATTTTCATATAAATACTAAATAATTTTCATATAGATACTAAGTTTATGAATTCATACAAGTAAAAAATTTTCATATAAATACTAAATAATTTTCATATAGATACTAAGTTAATGAATTCATACAAGTTAAAAATTTTCATATAAATACTAAATAATTTTCATATAGATACTAAGTTTATGAATTCATACAAGTAAAAAATGTTCATATAAATACTAAATAATTTTCATATAGATACTAAGTTTATGAATTCATACAAGTAAAAAATTTTCATATAAATACTAAATAATTTTCATATAGATACTAAGTTTATGAATTCATACAAGTTAAAAATTTTCATATAAATACTAAATAATTTTCATATAGATACTAAGTTTATGAATTCATACAAGTAAAAAATTTTCATATAAATACTAAATAATTTTCATATAGATACTAAGTTTATGAATTCATACAAGTAAATAATTTTCATATAAATACTAAATAATTTTCATATAGATACTAAGTTAATGAATTCATACAAGTTAAAAATTTTCATATAAATACTAAAT
Source organism: Zeugodacus cucurbitae (assembly GCF_028554725.1). Classification (NCBI taxonomy): domain Eukaryota; kingdom Metazoa; phylum Arthropoda; class Insecta; order Diptera; family Tephritidae; genus Zeugodacus; species Zeugodacus cucurbitae. Next base: position 2,747 of record NW_026530874.1, read on the forward strand.
AATTTTCATATAGATACTAAGTTAATGAATTCATACAAGTTAAAAATTTTCATATAAATACTAAATAATTTTCATATAGATACTAAGTTAATGAATTCATACAAGTTAAAAATTTTCATATAAATACTAAATAATTTTCATATAGATACTAAGTTTATGAATTCATACAAGTAAATAATTTTCATATAAATACTAAATAATTTTCATATAGATACTAAGTTAATGAATTCATACAAGTTAAAAATTTTCATATAAATACTAAATAATTTTCATATAGATACTAAGTTAATGAATTCATACAAGTTAAAAATTTTCATATAAATACTAAATAATTTTCATATAGATACTAAGTTTATGAATTCATACAAGTAAAAAATTTTCATATAAATACTAAATAATTTTCATATAGATACTAAGTTTATGAATTCATACAAGTAAATAATTTTCATATAAATACTAAATAATTTTCATATAGATACTTAATAAATTTCATATAAATACTAATTAATTTTCATATAGATACTAATTTTCATATAAGTACTAAGTGTATGAATTCATACAACTAAATAATTTTCATATAAGTACAAAAAATTTAAAAAAAAAAATAAATGTTAAGCTATTTTTGATGTTGTAATATTTCTTATAAGCATAATGCTCATAGAAAATGATATAAATTACTTGTATATATATGAATTTAAAACTTTTATATGGTTAAAAAGATTTTCTCCATACGATTTCCGGTTGGTGAGGTGTACGTGGCAGAAAACATATATGTTGTATGAAACTTCAACATTAGTACTTGTATGAAAATTTTAATACTTGTATGAAATTGCATACTTAGTACTTATATGAAAATTATTTTCATATATTTATAAAAGTATTTAAGTGTAATATATAAATGAGAGCAAAAAAATTTATTCCTGGTTTGCTACAGTTGGTTTAAATAGAAATAATTTTGTTAATAATGAAATGTTATTAATTGAGATTATTCTTCTATACCTAACATAATGTAGTCGTTTTTTTTTTAATTTAACTTTTTTTGGGGTTTGTTCTTCTATTCACATAAAATATATGTGGGTAAAGAATAAAATTCAATAAAGTTAAATATTTATATTATTACGCTCGAATACTTTCATATCATATATGAAATAAAATGAAAAATAATTGAATTGAAATTATTAATTTCAAATCAAAAGAAAAACGTATATACTCTTAAAAAAAGATATATACACTATATGCATTGAAATAAAGTAAAATGTATAAAAAATGATATTATTTGAAAGTTTAACAAATACAAGAAGAAACATCGTCCTTACATTAATAATTATATTATATATGTATAGAGAACGAAAATTCTTTCTCACGATAAGATACACAGTCTCAAAGTCCGAATAAGACCGCAATAAATAATACAATAATATGAAATTTAAATGACATGAAGTAAATTATTTAATCCGACCATAGTAGAAGAAATTTCATAATTATTTATTGTCGCGATTTCGTTCTCCTTTGCATTGTGTATATGTCGTGTACTTAATTTTCAAATATTGAAAATATCATTATAAAAATTTATATAGTATAAAAAATATTATATAAATGAATAAAAAATATTATTCTGGTTGATCCTGCCAGTAGTTATATGCTTGTCTCAAAGATTAAGCCATGCATGTCTAAGTACAAACAAATTAAAAGTGAAACCGCAAAAGGCTCATTATATCAGTTATGGTTCCATAGATCGTTAACAGTTACTTGGATAACTGTGGTAATTCTAGAGCTAATACATGCAAAATAAACACGGACCTTTTGGAACGTGTGCTTTTATTAGGCTAAAACCAAGCGATCGTAAGATCGTTATATTGGTTGAACTCTAGATAACTTGCAGATCGTATGGTCTCGTACCGACGACAGATCTTTCAAATGTCTGCCCTATCAACTTTTGATGGTAGTATCTAGGACTACCATGGTTGCAACGGGTAACGGGGAATCAGGGTTCGATTCCGGAGAGGGAGCCTGAGAAACGGCTACCACATCTAAGGAAGGCAGCAGGCGCGTAAATTACCCACTCCCAGTTCGGGGAGGTAGTGACGAAAAATAACAATACAGGACTCATATCCGAGGCCCTGTAATTGGAATGAGTACACTTTAAATCCTTTAACAAGGACCTATTGGAGGGCAAGTCTGGTGCCAGCAGCCGCGGTAATTCCAGCTCCAATAGCGTATATTAAAGTTGTTGCGGTTAAAACGTTCGTAGTTGAATTTGTGCTTCATACGGGTAGTACAGCTATAATTGTGGTATGTACATTACCTTATGTATGCAAGCGTATTACCGGTGGAGTTCTTATATGTAATTAATACAATGTATTTTTTATATATTCCTCCTATTTAAACCTGCTTCAGTGCTCTTCATCGAGTGTTGTTGTGGGCCGGTACAATTACTTTGAACAAATTAGAGTGCTTAAAGCAGGCTCCAAATGCCTGAATATTTTGTGCATGGAATAATGAAATAAGACCTCTGTTCTACTTTCATTGGTTTTTAGATCAAGAGGTAATGATTAATAGAAGCAGTTTGGGGGCATTAGTATTACGACGCGAGAGGTGAAATTCTTGGACCGTCGTAAGACTAACTTAAGCGAAAGCATTTGCCAAAGATGTTTTCATTAATCAAGAACGAAAGTTAGAGGTTCGAAGGCGATCAGATACCGCCCTAGTTCTAACCATAAACGATGCCAGCTAGCAATTGGGTGTAGCTACTACTATGGCTCTCTCAGTCGCTTCCCGGGAAACCAAAGCTTTTGGGCTCCGGGGGAAGTATGGTTGCAAAGCTGAAACTTAAAGGAATTGACGGAAGGGCACCACCAGGAGTGGAGCCTGCGGCTTAATTTGACTCAACACGGGAAAACTTACCAGGTCCGAACATAAGCGTGTAAGACAGATTGATAGCTCTTTCTCGAATCTATGGGTGGTGGTGCATGGCCGTTCTTAGTTCGTGGAGTGATTTGTCTGGTTAATTCCGATAACGAACGAGACTCAAATATATTAAATAGATGCTTTCAGGATTATGGTGTTGAAGCTTATATAGCCTTCATTCATGAGTTCATCTTGAATGTGCAAGTGTTTGAATGTGTTTATATAAGTGGAGCCGTACCTGTTGGTTTGTCCCATTATAAGGACACTAGCTTCTTAAATGGACAAATTGCGTCTAGCAGTAACGAGATTGAGCAATAACAGGTCTGTGATGCCCTTAGATGTCCTGGGCTGCACGCGCGCTACAATGAAAGTATCAACGTGTATTTCCTAGACCGAGAGGTCCGGGTAAACCGCTGAACCACTTTCATGCTTGGGATTGTGAACTGAAACTGTTCACATGAACTTGGAATTCCCAGTAAGTGTGAGTCATTAACTCGCATTGATTACGTCCCTGCCCTTTGTACACACCGCCCGTCGCTACTACCGATTGAATTATTTAGTGAGGTCTCCGGACGTGATCACTGTGACGCCTTGTGTTTCACGGTTGTTTCGCAAAAGTTGACCGAACTTGATTATTTAGAGGAAGTAAAAGTCGTAACAAGGTTTCCGTAGGTGAACCTGCGGAAGGATCATTATTGTGTTCCTATCCGTAAATATTATAAAAAAACAAACAAACAAACAAACAAACAAACAAACAAAAAAAGAATAAAAAAGAAAAATTATTTTCTTTTTTTTCTTTTCATTCATTTATTTGAATGTTTTTCTTTTTTTTCTTTTTTTTTTTACTCCTTGTATTGTAGTATAATGAAAATTATATCGCATACATTGTATTTGAACGCAACAAACCTTTAAACATATATAGTTGTACTTATTATTTATAAAAATAATATAAATGATAAGTTAATTTGTTCTCATTAACGTGTAATTCCTTAAAAATATATAGAAATTAAATAAAATGTAATAAAAAAGGAATTACTGTTTTTGTTGGACTAAGACATGCGCAACTTGTAAATGTTTGGGTTGAAAATTACAATTTATTGAAAGATGTTTTAAAATAATTTATATATTATATACGAAAACGAAATGTTATTCTTTCAATAAATTAAAAACTCTTGACGTTAAATTAAAATAAACAAAAAATTATCACTCTAAGCGGTGGATCACTCGGCTCATGGGTCGATGAAGAACGCAGCTAACTGTGCGTCATCGTGTGAACTGCAGGACACATGAACATCGACATTTTGAACGCATATTGCAGTCCATGCTGTTATGTACTTTAATTAATTTTAAAGTGCTGCTTGGACTACATATGGTTGAGGGTTGTAAGACTATGCTAAATTAGTTGCTTATTCTTTTAGTCAATTAAAAGAATTTAAGCACATGGTATATTACTGGATTGTATTTTTCAATCCATAATATTAATAGCATAAAAAGAAATATAGAAAATATATTCTTGAACACCTCATATTTGAACGAAATTTTATAATAAATAAGAATCTTAGTATTCCCAAAAACAATAAAATTTCAATATTATTATTTCAAATAATATATACATTTAGAGGAACGTCTAGCATAAAATATTATTTTATTCTAGGATTGCCTTAAATGTAAAAAACCAAGAAAATAATATTGTTGTTATAATGAAGTAAGTAGTACGGGATGAAAAGATTGAATATTTATTATTAAGAAAATTATATTGGTGTTAAGAAATAATTATGTATGTTTCTTTAAAATAGCAAAAAGCTAAAATATAAAATAAATATAAATATTTTTATACAACCTCAACT
>NW_026530874.1:12500-15000 GCF_028554725.1 Zeugodacus cucurbitae
AGAGAGAATCTTATAACATAAAGATACAGATTTTTGAACGCAAAGTACTTTATTTCTCAATATTCATTGAGAACATAAGGTAGTGTTATATAGATTGTTATCAAACGACTATTACAATATACTGAAAAACAATTGTGAAATATACAAAAATTAATATATTGTATAGTTGTTAGAGAGAATCTTATAACATAAAGATACAGATTTTTGAACGCAAAGTACTTTATTTCTCAATATTCATTGAGAACATAAGGTAGTGTTATATAGATTGTTATCAAACGACTATTACAATATACTGAAAAACAATTGAAATATACAAAAATGAATATATAATGGTATATTGAATAGTTGTTAGAGAGAACCTTAACATAAAGATACAGCTTTGAACGCAAAGTTATCAAACGACTTTTACAATATACTGAAAAGCAATTGAAATATACAAAAATTAATATAATGGTATATTGTATAATATAAAAACTAAGTTTGGTTAAACGGCGGGCATAAAAATGATTTTATTTACGTAGCCAAATGCATCGTCATCTTATTAGTGACGCGCAAAAAGGAATTCAGGAGATTCCTACTGTCCCTATTTGCGAAGAGCCGAAACCACATATAAAGAGCCAAAAGGCCGAAAAAACGTATATTTGCATATAAAAAAAACTAAATTTGGTTAAACGGCGGGCATAAAAATGATTTTATTTACGTAGCCAAATGCATCGTCATCTTATTAGTGACGCGCAAAAAGGAATTCAGGAGATTCCTACTGTCCCTATTTGCGAAGAGCCGAAACCACATATAAAGAGCCAAAACGCCGAAAAAACGTATATTTGCATATAAAAAAAACTAAATTTGGTTAAACGGCGGGCATAAAAATGATTTTATTTACGTAGCCAAATGCATCGTCATCTTATTAGTGACGCGCAAAAAGGAATTCAGGAGATTCCTACTGTCCCTATTTGCGAAGAGCCGAAACCACATATAAAGAGCCAAAAGGCCGAAAAAACGTATATTTGCATATAAAAAAAACTAAATTTGGTTAAACGGCGGGCATAAAAATGATTTTATTTACGTAGCCAAATGCATCGTCATCTTATTAGTGACGCGCAAAAAGGAATTCAGGAGATTCCTACTGTCCCTATTTGCGAAGAGCCGAAACCACATATAAAGAGCCAAAACGCCGAAACCACGTATATTTGCATATAAAAAAAACTAAGTTTGGTTAAACGGCGGGCATAAAAATGATTTTATTTACGTAGCCAAATGCATCGTCATCTTATTAGTGACGCGCAAAAAGGAATTCAGGAGATTCCTACTGTCCCTATTTGCGAAGAGCCGAAACCCCATATAAAGAGCCAAAACGCCGAAACCACGTTCATACAAGTAAAAAAATTTCATATAAATACTAAATAATTTTCATATAGATACTAAGTTTATGAATTCATACAAGTAAATAATTTTCATATAAATACTAAATAATTTTCATATAGATACTAAGTTAATGAATTCATACAAGTTAAAAATTTTCATATAAATACTAAATAATTTTCATATAGATACTAAGTTAATGAATTCATACAAGTTAAAAATTTTCATATAAATACTAAATAATTTTCATATAGATACTAAGTTTATGAATTCATACAAGTAAAAAATTTTCATATAAATACTAAATAATTTTCATATAGATACTAAGTTTATGAATTCATACAAGTAAATAATTTTCATATAAATACTAAATAATTTTCATATAGATACTTAATAAATTTCATATAAATACTAATTAATTTTCATATAGATACTAAGTTAATGAATTCATACAAGTTAAAAATTTTCATATAAATACTAAATAATTTTCATATAGATACTAAGTTTATGAATTCATACAAGTAAAAAATTTTCATATAAATACTAAATAATTTTCATATAGATACTAAGTTAATGAATTCATACAAGTTAAAAATTTTCATATAAATACTAAATAATTTTCATATAGATACTAAGTTTATGAATTCATACAAGTAAAAAATGTTCATATAAATACTAAATAATTTTCATATAGATACTAAGTTTATGAATTCATACAAGTAAAAAATTTTCATATAAATACTAAATAATTTTCATATAGATACTAAGTTTATGAATTCATACAAGTTAAAAATTTTCATATAAATACTAAATAATTTTCATATAGATACTAAGTTTATGAATTCATACAAGTAAAAAATTTTCATATAAATACTAAATAATTTTCATATAGATACTAAGTTTATGAATTCATACAAGTAAATAATTTTCATATAAATACTAAATAATTTTCATATAGATACTAAGTTAATGAATTCATACAAGTTAAAAATTTTCATATAAATACTAAATAATTTTCATATAGATACTAAGTTAATGAATTCATACAAGTTAAAAATTTTCATATAAATACTAAATAATTTTCATATAGATACTAAGTTAATGAATTCATACAAGTTAAAAATTTTCATATAAATAC
>NW_026530875.1:10000-12500 GCF_028554725.1 Zeugodacus cucurbitae
CATTGAGAACATAAGGTAGTGTTATATAGATTGTTATCAAACGACTATTACAATATACTGAAAAACAATTGTGAAATATACAAAAATTAATATATTGTATAGTTGTTAGAGAGAATCTTATAACATAAAGATACAGATTTTTGAACGCAAAGTACTTTATTTCTCAATATTCATTGAGAACATAAGGTAGTGTTATATAGATTGTTATCAAACGACTATTACAATATACTGAAAAACAATTGTGAAATATACAAAAATTAATATATTGTATAGTTGTTAGAGAGAATCTTATAACATAAAGATACAGATTTTTGAACGCAAAGTACTTTATTTCTCAATATTCATTGAGAACATAAGGTAGTGTTATATAGATTGTTATCAAACGACTATTACAATATACTGAAAAACAATTGAAATATACAAAAATGAATATATAATGGTATATTGAATAGTTGTTAGAGAGAACCTTAACATAAAGATACAGCTTTGAACGCAAAGTTATCAAACGACTTTTACAATATACTGAAAAGCAATTGAAATATACAAAAATTAATATAATGGTATATTGTATAATATAAAAACTAAGTTTGGTTAAACGGCGGGCATAAAAATGATTTTATTTACGTAGCCAAATGCATCGTCATCTTATTAGTGACGCGCAAAAAGGAATTCAGGAGATTCCTACTGTCCCTATTTGCGAAGAGCCGAAACCACATATAAAGAGCCAAAACGCCGAAACCACGTATATTTGCATATAAAAAAAACTAAGTTTGGTTAAACGGCGGGCATAAAAATGATTTTATTTACGTAGCCAAATGCATCGTCATCTTATTAGTGACGCGCAAAAAGGAATTCAGGAGATTCCTACTGTCCCTATTTGCGAAGAGCCGAAACCACATATAAAGAGCCAAAAGGCCGAAAAAACGTATATTTGCATATAAAAAAAACTAAATTTGGTTAAACGGCGGGCATAAAAATGATTTTATTTACGTAGCCAAATGCATCGTCATCTTATTAGTGACGCGCAAAAAGGAATTCAGGAGATTCCTACTGTCCCTATTTGCGAAGAGCCGAAACCACATATAAAGAGCCAAAACGCCGAAACCACGTATATTTGCATATAAAAAAAACTAAGTTTGGTTAAACGGCGGGCATAAAAATGATTTTATTTACGTAGCCAAATGCATCGTCATCTTATTAGTGACGCGCAAAAAGGAATTCAGGAGATTCCTACTGTCCCTATTTGCGAAGAGCCGAAACCCCATATAAAGAGCCAAAACGCCGAAACCACGTTCATACAAGTAAAAAAATTTCATATAAATACTAAATAATTTTCATATAGATACTAAGTTTATGAATTCATACAAGTAAATAATTTTCATATAAATAGCTAAATAATTTTCATATAGATACTAAGTTAATGAATTCATACAAGTTAAAAATTTTCATATAAATACTAAATAATTTTCATATAGATACTAAGTTAATGAATTCATACAAGTTAAAAATTTTCATATAAATACTAAATAATTTTCATATAGATACTAAGTTTATGAATTCATACAAGTAAAAAATTTTCATATAAATACTAAATAATTTTCATATAGATACTAAGTTTATGAATTCATACAAGTAAATAATTTTCATATAAATACTAAATAATTTTCATATAGATACTTAATAAATTTCATATAAATACTAATTAATTTTCATATAGATACTAAGTTAATGAATTCATACAAGTTAAAAATTTTCATATAAATACTAAATAATTTTCATATAGATACTAAGTTTATGAATTCATACAAGTAAAAAATTTTCATATAAATACTAAATAATTTTCATATAGATACTAAGTTAATGAATTCATACAAGTTAAAAATTTTCATATAAATACTAAATAATTTTCATATAGATACTAAGTTTATGAATTCATACAAGTAAAAAATGTTCATATAAATACTAAATAATTTTCATATAGATACTAAGTTTATGAATTCATACAAGTAAAAAATTTTCATATAAATACTAAATAATTTTCATATAGATACTAAGTTTATGAATTCATACAAGTTAAAAATTTTCATATAAATACTAAATAATTTTCATATAGATACTAAGTTTATGAATTCATACAAGTAAAAAATTTTCATATAAATACTAAATAATTTTCATATAGATACTAAGTTTATGAATTCATACAAGTAAATAATTTTCATATAAATACTAAATAATTTTCATATAGATACTAAGTTAATGAATTCATACAAGTTAAAAATTTTCATATAAATACTAAATAATTTTCATATAGATACTAAGTTAATGAATTCATACAAGTTAAAAATTTTCATATAAATACTAAATAATTTTCATATAGATACTAAGTTAATGAATTCATACAAGTTAAAAATTTTCATATAAATACTAAATAATTTTCATATAGATACTAAGTTTATGAATTCATACAAGTAAATAATTTTCATATAAATACTAAATAATT
>NW_026530875.1:17500-19241 GCF_028554725.1 Zeugodacus cucurbitae
TATGAAAAATTCATCATTATAACTGTGATATTTATAATATTATAGTAATAGTGTGCATTTTTTTCATATAAGGACATTGTAATCTATTAACATAATAAAATATTTATCAAAAGATCATTGGTGTTAAGTTTATTCAAATTAATTTGCTTTTAGCTTATTAACATAGAATAAATACTGATGATTTGATAAAGTGTTGATAGATTTTACATATATAATGCTTAAATTCTTTTGAATTTTACAATAATATTATTATCATTGATTTTAATATTAATTGTATGCATTTATATGATTAACAATGCGAAAGATTCAGGATACCTTCGGGACCCGTCTTGAAACACGGACCAAGGAGTCTAACATATGTGCAAGTCATTGGGTTATATTAAACCTAATGGCGAAATTAACTTAACTTTTATATAATGGGATTAATTTTTAGTGAAATATTTTACTATTAATTCAATCCCGGGGCGTTCCATATAGTTATGTATAATGATAATTTATTATTATTTATACCTCTAACTGGAGCGTACCTTGAGCATATATGCTGTGACCCGAAAGATGGTGAACTATACTTGATCAGGTTGAAGTCAGGGGAAACCCTGATGGAAGACCGAAACAGTTCTGACGTGCAAATCGATTGTCAGAATTGAGTATAGGGGCGAAAGACCAATCGAACCATCTAGTAGCTGGTTCCCTCCGAAGTTTCCCTCAGGATAGCTGGTGCATTTAAATATTATGTAAAATAATCTTATCTGGTAAAGCGAATGATTAGAGGCCTTAGGGTCGAAACGACCTTAACCTATTCTCAAACTTTAAATGGGTAAGAACCTCACCTTTCTTGATATGAAGGTTGAGGTTATGATATAATGTGCCCAGTGGGCCACTTTTGGTAAGCAGAACTGGCGCTGTGGGATGAACCAAACGTAATGTTACGGTGCCCAAATTAACAACTCATGCAGATACCATGAAAGGCGTTGGTTGCTTAAAACAGCAGGACGGTGGACATGGAAGTCGTAATCCGCTAAGGAGTGTGTAACAACTCACCTGCCGAAGCAACTAGCCCTTAAAATGGATGGCGCTTAAGTTGTATACCTATACATTACCGCTAAAGTACATGATTTATAATACAATTTCGGTTGGATTATAAATTTTGAAACTTTAGTGAGTAGGAGGGTACAATGGTGTGCTTAGAAGTGTTTGGCGTAAGCCTGCATGGAGCCGCCATTGGTACAGATCTTGGTGGTAGTAGCAAATAATCGAATGAGACCTTGGAGGACTGAAGTGGAGAAGGGTTTCGTGTGAACAGTGGTTGATCACGAGTTAGTCGGTCCTAAGTTCAAGGCGAAAGCCGAAAATTTTCAAGTTTTAATGAATTGTTGAGAATATATAATTATTATGTTTTCTTCATAGTAATTAAACACTTGAATAATTTTGAACGAAAGGGAATACGGTTCCAATTCCGTAACCTGTTGAGTATCCGTTTGTTATTAAAAATGGGCCTTGTGCTCATCCTGGCAACAGGAACGACCATAAAGAAGCCGTCGAGAGGTATCGGAAGAGTTTTCTTTTCTGTTTTATAGTCGTACTACCATGGAAGTCTTTCGAAGAGAGATATGGTAGATGGACTAGAAGAGCATGACATTTACTGTTGTGTCGATATTTTCTCCTCGGACCTTGAAAATTTATGGTGGGGTTACGCAAACTTCTCAACAGGCCGTACCAATATCCGCAGCTGGTCTCCAAG
>NW_026530876.1:0-16660 GCF_028554725.1 Zeugodacus cucurbitae
AATCGATACAGTTACATACAGTTTGGTAAACAATTCGTTTCAACGAAATAAGTTAAATAAAGCTAAACACTTGAATGCTATGTTCGCCAGTGTAAATATGACTTGGTTGAGAGCTATTGAACTGAAATGCAGTGTAAAATTTCTTTCTAATGAAGTGTTTTGATTGTTTAATATATATGCAAATTCCTGAATGGAAAGCAGTAGTAATGACTGGTGTCTTACTCCCGGTGAGAGACTCCCAGTGCAAGTGGTTCTACGTAATTGGAACGGAGCCGGATTTTAATGCGGCCAAGGACTGCCAAATCAGCATATTTTAGGGAATATTTTATGCCGCTACAAAAACAACAAAAAATGACCTCTTTAAACTATAAGAATATATATTATTATGGCGTACTTTTAAAACTGGTATCGCAAAGGTCCAAAACTGGTATAAGTGTGGCTTTTTTAGCCTACCAGAGTAAACTTACCTAACCTAAAATATATATTGTTGCTTTTGTAAGCAAAAAAATTATCAGTGGTAAATTATGACTATAATTTTATTAGACTCAGCATATCTGTCCTACGATTATTTAAAAAACATTGAATGTATTTCAGTCTCCAGATTTGTTCAACACTAGCGAAATTAAAAGGTGCAACTGTTGCCCAAAACATGTGTTAAAAGCGCCGTACTTTTATGTATTAAAAATGCATATACGAACATGGAACAACCATGCACTCACGTATGATATTAGAGCAGATAGTTACAGTTGAATTGAGGCGTATGTATAAGATAAAAATGCGACCAACAATAATATAAATTAAAAATTTTCGCACTTCACAATTACATACCTGTATTTTCCAGTAGCGTTTTTGGTGTATTTGGTCTATTTATAATCACGAACAGTTCGTTGAGTACGAGATGTATGTACTGTCGAGTTTCTTCACCTGGAATTCAATTTAAATGCAGTTATATAAACGCGTTAATACAAAAAAAAAGCTGCTGAGTAGTTTAGCACAAACCTAGTTTCATGCAGATTTCACCAATTGCCCAGGTGGCATTATTACATACAGAAATGTAATCAGGATTTAGATTTTGACCCAAAATCGGAAAGAATTCCGACATGAATGGATGCACATGCTGAAAACAGGCTTTAGTTAAGTCGCCCAACAAAGCAAACGATGATTGTCGCACCTGCAAAAGTGAAATGAAAACAACGCATAAATACATATAAACACTTGTCAGCAAATATAGCGGAAAATTGTTTGCGAAACTTACCTCTGGCAGCACATCTTGCATACATTGATAGAGTAACTGCATTATATTGCTTTTGACGACTAAGGATTCAATGTGACCATCCAAACCCTCAGCCAGTCCGGACAGCAAATCTAATGCAACAATCATGCGCTCCTTATCTGGATGCTCGAAACCAGGATTTGTCTTGCAAGCCTATAAGATATAAATATAATTACAATCTCTCAGACAACATTTTTTTCTCAAATTTACCATATCCTGATTCAGTGTTTGTTCTATCAAAGATATGCAGCGTTGGTAAACTGGATCGCAATAAGGTAAGAAACCGGATTGTAATGCGGTTGCGATACTCGACAAACACTCCAATAGCGGAAATAGATCCTTATCATCATCCTTGAGCAGGTTCCACTTCTCTATTAATGGTGGCATTAAAATGTCAATGTATTGCGGTTTATTCAGATGATGGCCCACAGAGTCGGCTAGCGTGCCAACTGCATCGTAGAGAATAAGCAAGTTTTTATGTTGATATTTCGAAAAGGCGAACACCAGCGTTTTCAATATATACTCTAAATATGGCACCAATTCAGTGCAGGCCTCCTCTTCAAGTGTGGCGAATGCTGAGCAGGCTGCCTCTTGTACACGCTTATTGGAATCTAATATACGCTTAAGCAATTCCTCCATTAAGGGTTTCAAATATTGATCATGTGGCTGATTTACAACCCAATTAGCATAGCGTGATAATGTCCAACAAGTGATGGAACGAACTAGCGCTTTTTTATCTGACAAACAACTGATCAAGTAGGGTATCAGTTCGGGCAGATGCGGTATCATGCCTTGCATGCAACCTTCGGCAATTGCACCCAATGCCAAAACACCACTCTCCTTGATAACCCATTCCTGATGGAATAATGTATCCTTGAGGATAGGCAAAACAATGGGTAGACATTCTTCGCGGAAGACATTTGCTAGTACGTCCAGTGCGGCTGCACTACATTTGCGTAAATTCCATTCAGAGAGGGAACTGTCGTCATCTAGCACATCGTCTTCATCATCATCATCAACACCCACTTCGCCAGATTTGATTGTATGTGTACGAGATTTGTGGAATCTCGGGCGTATGTCTTCTTCACGATCCGGCACCATATCATCCTCTTCAACATTTCCTTTTAAGAGTATGATATCGATTTCGGAATAACGCATTCCGCGTACTAACACCGGTGCCAATTGTCCCAAATATGGCGCCAAAACTTCCTTGCAAATATTCTGTTCAGCAAGTGATAACCAGAATTCCGAAGCTTCTAGAGCGACACCTTCATCTGGGTCTTGAGTACGTATTAACATATACTGAAAGTATAAGATTTAAATTAATATTAATTTTTTTTTAATTTTTCACATAACTGTTATTTTCAAAAACATAAACTTTATAAAAAAATGTATTAAATCATTTAAATTACTCACCTCAATAATTTGTGGCATATGCGGCAACAAACGATCCATGCGCACTTCCAACAACATAACCAAGCCATGGCATACATTCTTTCTTACCTCGTGATCCTCATCAGAAGATAGATTGAATAAACTTTCAATGAACGTGTCTATGTGTAGCATCAAAGCTTGTGATCGATTTACAATAAATTGATTTATACAAGCTATGGCATGTGAACGTATCTTTGGGCTATTGTGACTGAAATATTGCAGGAATTTCGGTATCATAACGTTTAATGGTCGATTGAGTGCTGCGGAATCAAGTATTTCGGCGGAGTCTTCGCATATTTTCTGTAACGCACTGAAAGCTCCTTCACATACATTGTAATCTTGCGAGTCCAGCATGTCGCATAAGGAGGGTAGTAATTGTGGCCAATTTTGCAGACCGCCATTGCTGGCGATTGTCGTTATTAATATACCAACAGTAGCACGTATTAGCGGCGAGGGATCGCCAATAGCTTGTAAACATTCATGCTTAATATATTCGACAATTTCAGGCTGTAAGTTATTTCCATGCATTCGTATATTATTTTTCAAAATTAGACCGCTTAAGGAGCGTGTTGGCTCCTCTTCGGTTTTAAGTTTAGTCAGTACATAAATAAGATAATTGTTGAAATCGGGATACTGATTTAATTCCTCCAGTTTCTGTGAATTAAAAGGTCAAATATAAAATGTAATTAATACAGTAAACATACATATAAAAATTTCTCTTCACAAATAAATATTCGAATAAAATGCTTTATAACTTACCAGTTGGACGGCCATTTGAGTGGCTGTGTCCGGAGACTGAGACTGCTTAAGGATTGTAATTATTTGCTGTAAACCTTCTGCTTGCGGTTCCCACGTCATCTTGTCTGGTTTTATTTTCTTGTAAGGGGTGAAATACCTGTATGAATTAAAATTTAGAAATAGATATAAAATTAAAGGTTCACTAAAGGGTGCGAGCTGGTGTCATGCGCGTATCGGGAAGGGCAGACACGGGTGCGACCACTTTGCAGACGATACATTCCTATTTTATATTTTATATATGTACATATATATTCTTTGCAAAAATTTTACAAAATGTAGCAATAATTTGCTACCAGTGCGAATTATATCGATCACTAATAAAACGGAATGGTGAAAAGCCCGCTTGGCATTCGAGAAATCATTCACCGTTTTTTAACAGATTTTCGCACGCTATTTTGCGTCTGGAAAAGTCGGTATTTTATTTTAGCGAATATATGGAACCTACCTCTGATAAACGCACTAAAAATAGATTACACTTATTTGTCTTTAATTTGGCGACTTTTCAAACTGAAAAATACTATTTTTTCCGCAATTAAAATATTCTTTCACTAACTTTTCTCTTTTTTCCTTCTTGTCTAGTATAATTTTTTCAGGGAACAAAAAAAAACTTAAAATGAAGTTTCAACTTTCATGACCTGAGTCGCGATCTCTTTCTAGCCTTTCATAGATGACAGGTGTGCGAACGGGTCAGCGAGAGGTTGCGCGAATTTATAAGGGATGCCAACTCAATATAGAGATACCCGTTAACATTACTGCCAACACAAACTCGCATCAATAAGAAATGCAAATAAACTAACTTTAAAAGGTTATTATAAATGTATTTTATAAGCTACCCTGTTGTAAAGTCAACATATATAAACAAATGAAATATTAAAAAAACGTATTTAATGCAATCATTGGTTTTCAAAAACATGTGGTAAAGATTTTATATTTCGATTCGTCAACCGTTTGCAAATAAAACGGACTATCGATTTGATGTGATTGTTGTGATATATCGATAACAGCGATAATTTACTAGCAATGCTGGTTGAAACGCCGGCAAGTCAATGAAATTGGTGGTTTTGTGTATTTTCTGATTTTTGTTCAATTTCGGTAAAAATTAAGTTTAAAACGTTTTATTCTTTTATATTATTTCCTAATTAAAAAGTAATATGTCCGATGATGAGGACATTCAGTATGTTAAAAGACAACGCACACTGCACTATGGTTCTCTGGAAGAGGCCGAGAGAAAGCGCCAGACTGCTGCTGTTGCTGGGGCTACCTCCACCGTAACTGCATCCACTTCAAGTGCTGCTGCTACGGTTACCAACCAACTTGAAGACATTGAGTCTGACGAAGATTATGAGGAGGTAAAAAAACCAACTGCGCCTTCGTTACCGCCAACTTCTGGTGCACTGGCTAATAAGATCGACGATGATTACTTCGATTTGGAAACAGAAGTAGCGAAGGACAAAGAAGCGTTGCTCAAAGAATTTGAACGTAAAAAACGTGCACGTCAAATAAACGTTTCCACTGATGACGCGGAAATAAAAGCTAACTTGCGACAACTAAATGAGCCAATATGCTACTTTGGGGAGGGTCCAGCAGAAAGACGGCGACGTTTAAAAGAGTTATTAGCTAGTTTAGGCGAGAATGCGATTAAACAGAAGCAAACTGAAGAGGAAGAGCGTAAACAACTGCAGAAAGAACAAGAAACAACTTGGTATCACGAAGGACCGGAGGCATTGCGAGTGGCGCGAATTTGGATTGCAGACTACTCACTGCCAAGAGCTAAAACACGTTTAGAACATGCGCGCTCGCTATTGGATGTACCAAGCGCAACACGTGCTGGCCAATTGGTAGAGCTACAAAAGCGTTTACATGCCTTGGCACCGCACTGCAGTCAAGTGGGCGACACACGTCCAGTAAGTGGTGTAGCGTTTAGCGAAGACTCTAAATTGATAATGACATCGTCATGGTCTGGATTGTGTAAGGTGTGGACAGTAACAGACTGTAAGCTGCTATTGACACTGCGCGGTCATGCCAGCTATGTTGGTGGTGTAGCATTTCGACCAGGCGTGACGCAAGATGATAATAATGTTGTAGCAATGGCTTCAGGTGGTCATGATGGGGCGGTCAAATTGTGGGGCTTTAATTCGGAAGAATCACTAGCGGATATAACAGGACATATGCCACATAGAGTTTCTAAGTTAGGGTTTCATCCATCCGGTCGATTCTTGGCAACAGCTTGTTACGACTCCTCCTGGCGCCTTTGGGACTTGGAACAAAAAACTGAAGTTTTACATCAAGAAGGCCATGCCAAAGCAGTACACAGCCTTAGTTTTCAAATAGATGGCAGTGTCATCGTAACAGGTGGTCTAGACGCATTTGGACGCGTTTGGGATCTTAGAACTGGTTAGTTTATTGTATTTTTCTTGAAAATTTTGATAAAATAATTTATTTATATTTTTTATGCAGGTCGTTGCGTAATGTTTCTTGAAGGCCATCTTGGTTCCATATTCGGTGTGGATTTCTCGCCAAATGGTTTTCATATTGCCACTGGCTCTCAGGATAATACCTGTAAAATTTGGGACTTACGTCGACGTCAGTCAGTTTATACGATTCCCGCACATACCAACCTAATATCAGATGTTAAATACCAGCGAGATGGTGGCAGTTTTCTGGTAACGTCCTCCTATGATTGCACCACGAAAATTTGGTCAAATAAAACATGGCAGCCATTAAAAACATTATTGGGACATGATGGCAAAATAATGGCTGTCGACATCTCACCGGATTCGCAACATATAGTAACAGCGTCTTTCGATCGTACCTTCAAATTGTGGGCTTCGGAGAGCTGATGCTAATAGCAACTGTTCTTTCACTGCCTTATGTCTTATGATTTCGATCATTATTTAAGATAAATAATTACAAAAAAGTTACATTTTTAATTTTCGTACTGTTGAATATAATAATGTTAACACTGTTAGATTACGCCATTTTTTGTTAGCGCTTGCAATGCGTGTGGCAAGCATATTTCGTATAACTTTCGTTTCGATGACAATAGACCCATAACATTTTATCGAAGACTGTTGAATTATTTGAAAAACTGTATGTGTATTGAAAACGTAAAATCTTTAGTTGAAGAAAGATAAAATAACTGTACGTTAACAAAACATTTCAAAACACGTATTTTGATGAAAATGAAAAAAATGTATGTAATTAATTAGAAAATAAAACTGATTTGTTATGCATTTAAATAAAAAAAAGGTTTTTGTGTTTCTTCATCCTTCTGAATGTAACAGCCTAAGCGCCAGTGAAAGCGTTGAAAAGGTTTTCCTCTGATTAAGGGGTTAGGGGTGGTCAGGATTTAAAAAAAATATTTTTTTTTCCATCCGAAGCTCTTCTTTTTTCCAAAATTTCAATTTTTTAAGACCAATTAACTGATTTTTTCGATCTTCGGGCTTCGATTAGGCCCAGGATTATCTATTTATAAAACAAATTTTTCTTATCCGATTGATTTTAGATGAATCTCCAAGGACTTATGATTGTCACCGCAAGGACATTTTTTTTGGAACTGGATGTTGTTGTTGTTGTAACGGTTACCCAAGCCTGCCTGAACCGACAAGCCTAGACTAATTGTAATCGAAGTCATCTAACGGGAGGCCCAGGAAACGAGCTGTTTCGATATGGTCGGACCAAAATGAAAGGAGTATTAGATGAGTAGGGTTTAGGGAACATGCAAAAAGGTGTTTAGTGCTATGCGGGGACTCTTTGCCTGTAGGACATATGTTGAGTATGTCAGGATCTAGTCTGGATAAGTAGGAGTGTAGTCTGCTATAGTATCCAGAACGAAGTTGCGCAAGGGTCACTCTAGGTTCGCGAGCCAACTCTGTGTCTGCGATAGGAGGTGTTATTTCACCAAGTATAACATTCACGGCGAGGGAGTCGATGAAGGTGTTAATGGCTACTCTGTGAATGACGTTCAGAGCTTGGATATACAATTGAACTTCCATAACTCGAACTGCTCTAACTCGAAGTTCTCCATAATTCGAACTATTGAAGTGGCAATAGAAGTAAAAATTCATACAAATTACCTTCTGTAACTCGGAAGTCTCTCTAACTCGAAGTTTGTTTGCGGATTATGGTGATTCAAGTTAGAGAAGTAGTTTGTCGCATCTGAAGTCCTTTCGTATAGTCGTGTAGGTCGTCGACGTATTTCAGGAAGGTACTCTTGATGGTTCTGGGAGGCGGGTCGGCTTCCAGTAGGAGTACAGGGGTTATTGACTGTCGAAATTTTAATGCCATCGACTGAAATTTTCAGGTCTAGTCTGTACTCCTTTGTCCAATTCGTGAATAGGGTCGCTGTGGATTAGTGTTAGGCTCCTAGCAGCGAAGAAGTGAGAAAGGTCGAGGAGGTAGATAGGTTTACTTTCGAACAACAAGTCATCGATTTCATTGCCCGACGGCAATATCGTACAATCATCGGCGTAAGAGGTAACTGAGACTCCTTCTGTTGGTTGAGGTAATTGCGAAATGTAGAAATGAAATAGTAAGGTGGTTAGGATACCACCCTGGGGTACTTGTTTAATTCTTCTTTGGAACTGGATCAACACAAACAGCTAAAACTTTGGAAGTTATACATTTTTTTTCAAATTTTCGTGACTTCAAGTCAAAATATTGTGTATTAATGCCATATTATTACTTTGGTAAAATAACATAATTAATAGCAAAAAAAAAAAAATACGGAAAATTCTATTTTTTTTTCGTGTCTCTTCGCTCATTTGCTACATAGTATAAACTCTCACGCAATTTAATTAATTTTTTTTTATTTATTTTTATTTTTTATTTATTTTATTTTCAACTTACATTTAAAATTATGTGTATATGGTATATATGTATGTGTATATGTATATTAAATTGTAACTAAAATTTAACTACCACAGATAGGTTGCATTACATTAAAATTCTATACATTTAATATTACTAGAAATTAATAACGTATGAAATAAAATGTAGTGTAGGTATGTAGGAGTAGTTCTATGCTTGCTTTGTGTTATGTAAATAATATAATAGTTGCTACCATATAAAAGTGCATAATTGTATGCACTGCCACGACTAATACAGCAGTCTGCAGTCGGATTATAATATATATGTATGTAGTACAATAAAGTAATATGCACAAATCTATGTATGTATGTATGTGTGTTTAAGAAATTTAATTTTGAGTTTTTTTTTTTAATTTTTGTTTTTGGAAATTTAAATTCATTGTAAACGATGTTTATATATACATACATACATACACTTGTACATATTAATATTATTCTGTAATTCTGTATGCCACTTAATTTGTTTACTGCAAATATCAACTACAAATTAATTAAATATTTATACACTTGGATATATATATATATATATATATACATGCATATGTGTGTCTGTGTACTTTGCTGCAATTTTTTTGAGTTGCAAATTTATTTTATTTTATTTTTTATATTTTATATTTTATATTTTATATTTTATATTTTATATTTTATATTTTATATTTTATATTTTATATTTTATATTTTATATTTTATATTTTATATTTTATATTTTATATTTTATAGTTATTTTATATTTTATATTTTATATTTTATATTTTATATTTTATATTTTATATTTTATATTTTATATTTTATATTTTATATTTTATATTTTATATTTTATATTTTATATTTTATATTTTATATTTTATATTTTATATTTTATATTTTATATTTTATATTTTATATTTTATATTTTATAATTTATACTTTATATTTTATATTTTATATTTTATTTTTTATATTTTATATTTTATATTTTATATTTTATATTTTATATTTTATATTTTATATTTTATATTTTATATTTCATATTTTATATTTTATATTTAATATTTTATATTTTATATTTTATTTTTTTTATACTCTTTATTCTTGTTTTTGAAAACATTATGTACACACACACACACACACACACATGTATATGTATGTATGTATTAATGCATAAATATTTCGCCTTTTTCTTTAAACATATTTTAGTCTATAATATTTTTAGTCTATAACTGAGATTTATTTTTTTTAAATATTGACATATTAATAAGTGTTTACTATATATGGTACACAGATACATACATACATGTTCTAAAATTTCAAATGCAAGCAGATTAACTTTAAATATAAATTTATAATTTTGTAAAAAAAAACTAAAAACTTGTATACAAGTAGTTTGGCGCACATACATACATATATTATGTCTGTATGTATTTACAACATATGAGAATTTAAGTCAAAATATTTAAAAAAAAATTAGTAAAAAATTACAAAAAAAAATATATTTATAAATAGTTATATATATATACATACTGTAATATGCACATTGTAACACCCGCTTAAGTTTATTTATATTAATTTCACTGCCAACTACATATGTATGTATGTATGTATTATGTATTTCAATATATTTTATATTTTATAATTTTTGATTTTTTTTTCTTTCCATTTATAACTTAATCACACATGCTAAACCTTGTGCATTTTTATTAGTGTTCTATACGTCGCGCTCTGTTTTGTGTTTCTTTTCTGTTTTTTTTTTTTTATTTTAAAATATATTTTTGCTGCCTACAACTAAACGGTCATTAACTAAACTTTAACTAAACTAATCAATAAATCAACTATCAACAATAAATGCAAAATCGCATTCCGCATTCCTTCGTCGTCAAATTCTATCAAAGCACGTTTGCTGTACGTTTTTTTGTTGTTTTCCGGTCATTACAAGTGACATACACCCACCCACACACACACAGATTAAGCTTTACATGCGCCAAGTGCCAGCGGTTTTGGACACATTGTGCGTCATTACATATTCTCATACAATTACTGCGCTCATTTTCTATAACTTTTTCTTTGAATACCGTTCTGAAACATTTTGTTTGTGTGAAACAAGGCTATAAAGACACTTCTGCAAATGTTTTTTGTTTTTGTGTATTTTTGTTCTTTCAGCTATATAAGTCGTCACTCCTTAGCGTTGATGTGCTCTGCTCAGACGCTTGTGTCTGGCGCCACCATTGACTTTTTGCACTCCGTCTCAGCGGCTGTCTGTTTGCCATGCGGTTCACTGCCATCCTCGGGTGTGATGTCGATGCGATGCGCCTTACTCCACACCACCAAATCCATTATGAATGCCAGAAACATTATGCCGGCGGTAATACCTGGGGAGACAAAAGAGAATTAAAAATTTATTAAATTTATTTTTATTTTTTATTTTATTTCGTATATATCCATACCTAGGAAGTAATGTCTAAACGTGTCCGAATCGTACAGCGAGCAGGCTCCATGCTTGCCGCACACCGTTTTCCAGAGTAGACACGCCGAATCCACCACCGCGCCATATATAATTGGACAAGGAACATTACCGAATAATCCAATTGCCGATTGTATGATACCCATAGCCATGGCTTTATCTGAAATGTGAGGTTAGAATTAATAAAATATAGTTATCGGTCGATTTTAATGGGGCTAAGTAATATACTATAAAAAAATGTTTGAACTAACTTTAAAAGGCATTGTATTGAATACCCATTTCTCTAATCCTAACGTTACTAGCACTTGAGATATTCAATAACTTAAACCTAACCTCAATATATTGACTTTAAAGAAAAATTATTAGGAAATTTAATTTATTTTACTGTTAATGTAATAGTATAACTACAGTCTTCTAAGAGCCACAGTCTCTTTTTGAATTAGGTTTTCTTAAAGTTTGCCATTTCATCATGGAAATATATACGATCCAATAACGAGCGAAATTTTTGAAATTTGCTACCGAAATTCGGAGTCAGTGGCTTTTATTTTAAGAGCACCTCGTCTAATTCATGGTCATCACAATCGTCCTGTCAGATCAACAATTGAACGTCGAGTAGTGTCCGTAGTGTCGAGAATATTGCTGCCGCTAGCGCATCAATTGTGGAAGACCCAAATCAGTCTCTCACACGTCGTCCTCAAGCGTTGGGCATATCTGTGACGTCAAGTCTGTGGTCTATGCCCACAAACCAGCGACGATTAATGAACATGAGATTGCAGCGGTATCGGTCGATATATATATATACATATCCTAGAAAGCCGTTGAAAATTGGGTTCAGGGTCTGGACTTCTTTGTTTATTTTTTTTTAATTTTTGGTTAAATTAAAAAATACTTTTGTAGCGATTTTATTTAAAAACCCGTTCTTTGAAATAAAAAAGGTGTAACTAGGGTCTTTAAGTCATTTAAGAACCATCCTAACACTTCTCTAAAACTAAACTAAATGGCTTCGGTACTACGTCCGGCTAAATACAATTTCTCAACTGTGATTTCTAAAACTATTTATGAAATATTTCCATTATAATTATAAATAATTTTTAAAAAATTTTAATTTTGAAGTGAAATTTGTAAAATATATATTTTTATTTAATTTAGTTTTACTCACCATTTGGATGGGTGCAACGCATCACCAATAACATGCTGCCCACCTCCGATGTCGAATGCATGAACACACAAACGGCGAATATAATAATGAAGAATATGAAATTCTTGCAATTATTGGCGCAATAACCGCTGACCGCTTGGTTCTTAAAAGCTGCAAGAACAGATAAACACGCGCACGCAACAGAAAGTTGGTTGGGTTGGGGTAGAGAGAAGAGAAAAGAAGAAAAATGGGGTAGGTTATGACAGTGACTCGAGGAAATGGGTAAAAAATAATTAATGTATATGAGAAAACAAATGAGATAAAATGCAATAATTAATAAATGAAAATGATAAAATAAAACAAAAAAACAACAACAACAATGCAATAAATGGCACTAAATATATGTGTATATGTAATATATGAATAAATACGTATACATATATATAAATGTGAGATTGATATATGTAGATATGTATATACTAAAAAAAATTAATAAAACCAAGGACTTCGAAAACCAAGTTATTAAAAATAATTTTAGTAAAAGTTAGATTTAAGACTTCCACTACGAGGAGTTGTTAATAGGTTCAACTTCACTATAATTTTTCAATAGTATACTTAATTAAGGGGTAGTCAGGTTTTTCCAAAAAAATTTTTTTTTTGCATTTTTGTTATGTGTAATATCTTAAAAATATTCTCTAAAAATTTGAAGTTGATCCGATATTTACTTTTCGAGTTATTCGACAAATAACAAAGAGCGCTCGGGCACTACAAAACGCTAGTGTGAAAATTTAAATGGGTTTTTTTTCAAAACTATGTTTTTTGAACTGTTGACAACTGTAATTCGAAAACCACTCAGTTGAATTTTATGAAATTTATACAGCTTTAAAAATACATAGTAATCCAGGGCTTGATCGAAGGCTTTTTGTTTTTCAAAATTTTCAATTTTTTAAGACCAAATCTTTTCAAATTTTTCCAAAAATCTAGAAAAAAAATTTCTGAGCTCGCCATTTTGTTAATTTTTGAAAAAATAGAAAAAAGCTTCGTTTAGTCCCAGGATTATCTATTTACAAAACAAATTTTTCTTATCCTATTAACTTTAGATAAATCTCCAAAGACTTATGGTTGTCAATGCAAGGACCTTTTTTTGGAACTGAGTCAACACAAACAGTAATTACTTTGAAAATTATAATTTATTTTTTCAAATTCTCATGTCTTCAAGTCAAAACTTTTGTAAGATATCAGGATTTAATAGCAAAAAAAATCAATGAAAATTCTCATTTTTTGTGTCTCTGACTATCACCACCCCTTTAAGAAGAAAATATTTTAATCAAAAACTTGATTTGTAATGGTATCATTTAAAGAAAATGGCGAAAACATATTGTTTTATAACTGTAATATGTGGGTTACTATTTATTTTTCTGGCTTTTCTCTATTAGTTCTTTGCCTAGTACTAACTCATATTTTACTTATTTTACCGCAACTCAGAAATATTTGCTTAATATTGTCTACAGTGTCTTTCATACTTCATTTCGGTGATAAAAATAACTAAACCACGAATATTTTCGAAAGATGTTTGGTACTTGAGTTCTTATAACCACAAAGACGTCAAAGAACTTAGAATAGTCTAAAATTTATGACAGGCCATAACAGTGAATTGGAGGTTCTTAACGGTTGAAGAAAATGTTTCGAAAATTGGTTCAAAACTGGTTCAAAAGAAAGGAAAGTAGTATACAGCATATTGAATAATATTTTGAAAATCAAAAATATTGTTATCAACCATCACAGAGTTCATATTTCAAATGTTAGTAGAGAAATATGTTAGCAACCCTTGTATCATTGAGAGTCTCCTACTGAATTTCTGATATAATTCTCAAAATTTCAAAATTGTATAAAATAATAAAGGGGTTTTCAATAAGGCGCTACAAAAGTAGACAGACGACGCTATATCAGTAAGCTTTGCCATTTGATCATGGCAAGATATACGATCCAACAACGAGTCGAAATTCTTAAAATTTTGTACCGAAATTCGGAGTCAGTGACCTCAACTTTAAGAGCACTACGTCCTACGTAGAGATGAGGCTCATTTCTGGCTGAATGACTTCGCCAATAAGCAAAATATGTGTTATTGGTCAGGTAGCAATCCACATGTACTACATGAGTTACCATTGCATCCCGAAAAAATTACGCTTCAGTGCGGCTTATGGGACGGCGAAATCATTGGACCGTACTTCTTCCGTGAAGATCAAGACCGGCACGTTACTGTGAATGGTATACCGCTCAATGATAACCGAATATTTCTGGCCCGAATTGACAGATATGGACTTGGACTTTCACAGGAATAAATAATGTCATTGATATCCCGAACCGTTTGTAGCGCGCTTATTGAAAAACTCTTTATATAAATTATTTATCTATTATAAAATATCTCAATAAAAAATTAAAATTCTTATGATTTACATAAATGAAAATAGTATGCTTTCATAATATGATGAATTTAGAAATTTATGCAAAATGTTACGTATACGCAATGTGCACATGCTATGAACGATTATGAAAATTGTGAGTAAATGTATATATGTAAATGTATAATCTGCAATTGTGTGTGTGTGAGTAACACTTTCAAACTTACAATCTGGAATGCATGTACAGTTACTGAATAGTGTGCCATTCTCAGTCATTGTTGAGGCCGCACAACCAGCATGACAGGTGGAGATATATATACGACCATCCATGCCGCAAATGGGGGCGTAATTGCCCGTATCACAGGAACAATTGAGGTCACATGCTGGTTCGATCATGGCAGGCCTATAATTACAAGCGAATTCGGAATAAAATATGAATATATAAATTATAACGGTGCTTGGTACTTACGAATCACTCGTTGGACCCTTATAACCAGCAAAATCGGTCATGCTACAGCCGACGAACATCAACACCACCATGCCGGCCGAGTAGAATAACGCTGTAAATGCAATCCAAGCGGCTACAGAACGCGCCGATGGCTTCAATTTCAATATGACTAAACCGGATATGACAATACCGACACCCATTACGAGTATGCCGCAAAAGGCCGCAATCATGCTGGCATCATAGGTGGTTAAACGGAACTGTGTTTCGAGGTATTTCGGTAGAAATGTGTAGAGACCAGCAATTGGCAGCAGATGGAAAACACAAGAAGCAGTGCGGAACATCAGAATGTCATTTTTAAGTTGACGTCGCACGGTCTTTGGAAAATCTTTGAGATAAGAGAAAAAAATATTGAAAATGTTAACACTTATATTTGTCAAACATTTGTCAAACATGGAAGTTAGCAAACCTCTCAGCTTTGGCTTCTCATTGACCTCCACAGCTGCGGCAGCTTCATCACCGCCCTCCGCTTTAGCCTCGCCGGCATTGGGGTTTCGTTTGCCACGCAACTGCTTCGGGAATGAGAACATTGCAATGGATGACAGCAACATCAGAGTACCGATGCCAACCGGTCCCAGCCACCAAGCGCCAATCCAACGTGGATCGCTGGCATCGAAGCCGGGATTTGAGAAATTCACATACCAGCGTGTACAAAACGAGCCGACTATGAAACCGGATGCGGGTCCCAAAATGCGTACACCAATCGTTATAGCCATGTACATGGGTGATTGTTTACTTGCCACATTGTCATCTATATATGGTATGCCGAGTGTGGCTACGGCTGTTTGTCCGATACCAGAGCTCAAGAGACTAGCGAAGAAGATGCACAGTACAATAACGGTGATTTTTGAGTGTGACGCCTGCTCCATTTTTTGATCCTCATCGCATTCTATAAAAAGACAAAAGAGGGTTGAAATAAAGTTGGTAAAAAATAAAGAAAAAAGTAAAAAAAATAAAGAACCAATCTATTTTTGACCGTAAGGGGCTTTAGACCTCTTGAAAGCCAAAGTCACGCATCAAAAATTGAGAGGATGTTCCCACTGGTTCCATAATCTAATATTCACTATCTTTTCTAACCTATACATATCTCTTTAGTGAACCTACCTGAATTGGAGTTCGTTGAATTCTGTCCCGGTATGCACAGATTCATTTCGTGTGAGCCCTGCACATTGGCCAAGAACGCGCTGAAACCGCCTTCCAATGCGTTCGCACTTGTTGCATTCATTGTGTCATTCATTCCATGCAGTCCATAACTGGCGTGTAGCATTTGACCATTTAAGGCGCGCATTGCCGCATTACCACCATTACCGCCATTACTGAGTGTATCAAGTGATTGCATCAATTGTTTGCCAAATATAAAATGCGGCAATGAGCAAGCGAAAGCTGCAATGGAGAATAATACCATGCCGCAAGCGATCCAACGTGGGCGATGACCGCGTCCAGCAAAGTAGGTTAACAACATAGCGGTACTTATTTGACCCATCTCACTGGCGCTTAGCAGAAAACCTGTCGTTTTCGATTTTATCTGAAATAGTTTCTCGATGGTAGTGATCACCGACACGAAATATGTCATATACATGCCCTGTAAAATGTAGGCGAGCAAAAAGACCACCATGAAAACATTGGTCGATGCGAAGTTGCGCGCCCATTTCGGTCGACAGCCAAACAAACCGCAACCGGGCGCCTGTCGATCGCCATTACTCAACTCGGAATCTGTATCCGATTCATCCGGTTCACGCGTTCGTGTATTCTTCTGTGCGTATAAGCCGGTGAGGGGATCTTGTTCATCATACTTGTCTGGCACA
>NW_026530877.1:0-16083 GCF_028554725.1 Zeugodacus cucurbitae
CATAATTATGTTGGCTTGTCATAAGCTATCATAGCTTGTATATTGAACTAGAGCCATTGCCAGTTCATCGTTTTTTTTCATTCACAATAGTTGGTTTTTTTCCAAAAAAATGTAGTTGGCAATAGCGAGAAACCCCATTTTGACAGATAAAAATGTAAACAAACCAAAATTTTAAATTCTATCGAACTTTATCCATATTTATTTAGACCATCCCGGATCTAATAATGATTGTAGATTCCTTAAAAGCTCAGAATATTATAGAAAAGCGGTAAACAAAAGGAATTTTGATTTATAAATTCAACTTTTTTTTTTTCAAATAAATTACATTTCAGCTGAGAGTTCGGGCCCGCATTGCCAACACAATTCATTTTTAAGCGAAGATATGAAATAAGCTAAATGCGTTTTATTTGTCCATGATTTAGCTATTAGCTTGTGGTGGTCAAATAAAACACGCCTAATAAATATAATAAAATATTATTAATTACATGATAAAGATACTAAAAAATCATAAATAATAAACATAAAATAAGCATAGATACACATAATCTAAATTGTCTTACATGACAGATGTTACAAGAGAGTATTATAGTTTTGTTCACATAACGGTTGTTCGTAAGTCATAAAACTAAACGATTTCCGAAAACCGAAAACACATAAAGTGCCATAACTAAGCAATAAATAAAACTATGCAAATAAAATTTGGTAGGAAGTATCGCACTATGAAGGGGCATATGTGGATGTAATTTTTATGGAGGAGTGGGCGGGTCCCCGCCCCCTACTAAGTTTTTTTATATATCTCGTAACTTCTTAAGCTATATGAACCAAACTTTCTAGAATCGTTTCTTTTAATTAGGTAGGTAATCGGATTATAACCACGACCACCGCCCATAGAAAGGTTATGTTGAAAACTAATAAAAATGCTTTAATTCAGTAAGTGAAAATACCAGAAACCTTAAATTCCATTATAAAGAAGGTACAGAAGGGCTGCATCCAAATTGGTTTACAAAATTTTAAGTGGGTGTGGCTCCGCTCACTTATGGGTCAAAAACCATATCTCCGAAACTACTCGACCAATATGAATTAAACTCGGTTTGTAATATTTTCCTTGCATCCCACTGATATGTTGTGAAAATAGGCCAAATCGGCCTATACCTATATACCAGAACTTTGAAGTCGAGCTGAATAGTTTACTTTACAAAATGTAAAGTAAGCACTATTGAAAATATCGGAACAGAACTTTGCATAAATGCTGCATTTATAGTGTGGCAGCCCCTTTCTAAAAATCGGACCATAGGTTTTCAAGACCCCATATATCGAAATAATTCATGATGAACTCAGTGCCCAAGCGTATTTTTATCCGAAAATATGGGTAAATCTCTCAGATAACTTAGTGTAACTCAGAGGAAATTTTTTTCGTCTAATAGTGTGTCTCTGTTGCAAAAATTATTAACATCGGGCCATAACATCTCCTACCTCCCATATACCTAATTATAATTTAAAAAAAAAAAATACGGTGGGCCTTATTCCGCATATAGTGGTTAATATGTGAGATATCTTAGCAAAATTAAGTGAGCGTCCTGGATATAGTGTACCTTGGTGATGAAAATAAGTGAAATCGGTTCAGAAAATGAGGGCTTATCAAAAGTGTGAAAAGTGAAAGCTGTGATATCTTAATAAAACTATATCAATAAATTGCGAGAGTATAAAATGTTCGGTTACCCCCGAACTTAGTATTTTCTTACTTGTTTTCAATTACTTATGCGGCCAAATATATGATATATGACACTGTCAATAGCTGATAAAGAGACTTTTTGAAGGACTAGCATATTCACCTTAATTTATTTAATTACCGTGATTTCTCACTTACAAGTTACTAACATATATAGTTTGCTCTAAATATTTTTATTGCACTGAAAGTGTCATAAACAATATAAAATTACACATTATCTGTTTAAAGAAATCAATTACATTGGCTCTATCAACAATACTATCAGAAACATATTGATCAGCCCTTAACAATTATGGAAATAAAAGTAAGCAATTTATGTCGCCTCATTATCTATTTAAAATCTTTTAGATGTAAGAAGAACCGAATGAAACTCTATGTAGTCTTTGTGATGTGCTTAGAATTATCTCATTAAACAGTTAGATATACACTCACTAATGGAATTCCCTAGTTTACTCATGCTTTAACTTCTTACTCACATAATCTTTACCTCTGAATATAACCAATATCAAACGAGTTATTAATAAAATCAACAACAATGGAATAGCAAATAACACAACAACTGTATCCACACTATGGCGTTGTAAGAAATTTAAATGACGTGCGGCAACACGCATTTGTGGGGCACCCTTATGTCTCAGCACATATTCAGTCCAATAGATTGCCGCATCGAGCGGTTTCATTGGTCGATCATGGAAAGTCGCAGATATCTCTCGCGCTAGTTCGGTATACTTGGGATTGTTCAATACCTCCAAAATGGCATCACGCAGCTCGGCACTGGTGAAATTTCGAAAGTTAAGAGCAAGACCGAAACCTTTACTCACTGCTTTTTCCACATTTAAATATTGATCGTAGAATACTGGCATACCCACAATCGGTTTGCCATAATGCACTGCTTCTATCAGACTGTGCATGCCACCATGTGTAATGAAAAGTTTCACTTTGGGGTGAGCTAGTATGTCGGATTGTGGAAACCATTTGTTAATGTAGACATTCTTTGGTTTACCAACTAGATCAGTCTTCTCAAATTTCCACAACACGTTCACGGGCAGTGAGGCAAATGCGTTCATAATATCTTGCAATTTATGTTTCGGCAAAAATTCGCTCTTTATATTCGAACCCATTGAGAAGTAGATAGCACCTCTAGGGGAGGCATTAATAAAAGCTTCCATATCGTCTGGTATTTTACTTGGTTTGTGATCAATATGCATACCAGCCACTTCGATTGCATTCGGCACTAATGGACGTGGCCAACTGAATGAGTAATGTTGATTGAGCAGCAAAAGAGAAAAATCTTTACGAACATCTGTTAAGCGCATAGTCGCATTAGGAAAATACGTTTCATAGTATCGCTGCTGCTCTGGTATTATAACTAAATGATTATACAAAAGCTCTATGGTGTAAGCATATAGGTTATCTAGGCGTTGCCAGAAATTCATGCGATCCAAGTTCGTGCCGCTAGGTGCTGGTACATATGCCACCGGCGAAGTGTTATCCACCAACTCGTCGATCACAACATCTGTACTAAATGGGGACACCCCAATCATTGGCGCTCTGAAATGTTGACCCAATGCGTAAAGCGAATCTTGACAGAATACTTCGATAATGATGAGATCAAACTGTTCATCTGAGCGCAATAGTTTTTGAAATTCTTCATTCCTCAACACAAGCAAAGAAGACGATGTCACATAGTCCCTAACCCTCTTCAGCTGGTCCAATTTACTTTCATAAGCTTCTTCGATCAAATTGATTATTCTTTCTAAAATGATTTTAATTAAAACAAATTTCCTTTATCGTAAAACTTTACGCTTACCTTTATGTCCCGACTTGTCTATTTGTAATGTTAAATCACGAATGTTCTTTATGGGTGTTTTTTGTGGAAAAGGCGAAACTGAAGTGATCTCATGTCCACGCGCCGCCAATCTCTTCAAATACGACTGTATAAACATGTAATGAGAAGGACCCGGAATTGGGTGAACAGCAAGTATTTTTGCGGATTCCAATGAATTTAAACTACACATTAAGATCCACACAACAATAGCTATGCATTTGATTGCACACATTTTGAAAACTTTTTAACTAATACGCACCAACAGACTTCGTATTAGACTAAACCAAGGTACTGTGAGGGTCTTGATCTTTATACTTATTTAGACAACAGAGAACACATCAGGCTGAACAAATCTGCGTACCACACTAACTTATGATATTAGTAACTTAATGGAGATCTCTAAATCCCTAATACACTTTATGGCACTATAAAACTAAGCTTTTGCATGAGTTTCTTAATCTTCGGAAAAAACATTGCTTCCCTAGTGAGTAATAAACAGTGCAGGAGCTGTGCACCGGACTGATCATAATAAGCAAATGATATTGTATAATTCAGTGTTCGAGGTTGGTCCTAGATATATTCGATCTGCTCATATATAAATTAGATTCTAACCATTCTGAGGTTCATACTATATAAGTTGTACCAAAACTATTGTACATCATACGACAGACAGTCGGGAAAGATATTTACGCAAACTTGGTCGAAAATACCAAAAATTTAATAATTGGTTTTAATTTGTACAAGAAAACAGGGACCATCAAGCCTATCTCTTGGAAACAAGGTTATGGTAGCACTATTTTGGTATGCTTATGATGTCAATGAATATATCATACTGTTGAAAGAAACACCCTTTTTACTTCAATTTAGCTCTCGTAGGTAATCAATCATTCTTTACTTTACTAAGACTGTAATATAAAAGTGATAAATAATATTAATAAAAAAACAATATCAACTTTCTGCTCGTTGTATTTGTTCATTTATCACAACTTACACAATATTATTTAAAACACTAATTTATCAAGCCTCAGCTTATCATAAGTTCAACATTTACACTTTTAGATAATAAAGTGATATTACAAATCTTAGAAATAAATCGCCGAACATAAACTCAGCTGCTTTCGAGCGGTAAAAATTACAGACAAATATTACTTGGTTTGATCAAATCGCTTTTCTTTCTTTCTTATAGTCCGATTTTGTACTTTCAAATAAAAACTATCGCTTTAAAAAAATAAATCCGTGAAATTAATGAATAATTACAGTTTTCAATATCTCACATCAATATAAATTTAAAAGGCATTATTTAATTTTTTAAAAAAATATTAATTTATTTAATTTCTGAACATAAGGCCTCATGGCGAGGAATCCCAATCGAGCTTCTTGTAGTCTTTGTCATCTGCTTAGAATTATCTCTATAATCTGGTAACTATAGCCTCGTTTACGAAATTCCATGTTTATTCGTTCTTTTGCTTCTTGTTCTCACGGTCTTTACTTCTGAATATAGCCAATAACAACTTGCAAATACCGCGAGTTATAAATATAATCAATAACAATGGAATACCAAATAATATCGCGATTGTATCGACACTATGGCGTTGTAGAAAATTCCAATGACGTGCGGCTTCACGCAATTGTGGCGCACCCTTATGTCTCAGCACATATTCAGTCCAATAGATTGCCGCATCGAGCGGTTTCATTGGTCGATCATGGAAAGTTGCAGATATCTCTCGCGCTCGTTCGGTATACCTGTTAATTAATGTTATATCACGAAAGTTTTTTAACGGTTTCTTTTGAGGAAATGCCGATACCGAAGTGATTTCATGTCCGCGCGCTGCCAATGTCTTCAAATACGACTGCACACAGATATACTGCGAGGGATCCATACAAGGACATACAACAAGTATTTTTGCCGATTCCGTGAATCTTGGTGCAATCGCAGCCACCGCTAATGTCAATGTTACAAATGCAATCCGTCTCATATTTACAAATTCAGTTTCTATACAGTAGCCACACTAGTTTGTCACCGACTGATTTTGCAATCTCCGCAGAGTTTCCTTTTATAAATTTTAGATGAGAGAGCGTATTTTAATATCAAGTATTATTAAACATTAACTCGATGTAATGGTGTGCAATTAGTTCGAATGCTATGAACAAAATGAATTTGTTTGTTTTCTTTGTTAGAAAGTTGTTTGCTTGAAAATAGCCAGTCTTACTTCAATTGATATTGATATCATCGGAAGCAACAACCGCGCCGTTTGTTCTGCTTTTTCCCGCATGGATAAGGAGGCGAAGCGAATGGGTCTGGAGGTGAATGAGGACAAGACGAAATATCTCCTGTCATCAAGCAAACAGTCGGCGCATTCGCGTCTTGGCTCCCACGTCACTGTTGACAGTCATAACTTCGAGGTCGTAGATAATTTCGTATACCTGGGAACCAGCATCAACAACTCGAACAATGTCAGCCTCGAAATTCAGCGCAGAATAACTCTTGCCAACAGGTGCTACTTTGGACTGAGTAGGCAATTGAACAGTAAAGTCCTCTCTCGACGAACCAAAATCGAGCTCTACAAGTGTCGCTTATCATTCCCGTCTTGCTTCTACGGTGCAGAAGCTTAGACGATGTCAACATCAGATGAGACGACACTAGGAGTTTTCGAGAGGAAAATTTTGCGTAAGATTTATGGTCCTCAGAACATTGGCAACGGCGAATACCGCAGACGATGGAACGATGAGCTGTACGAGTTATACGACGACATTGACATAGTTCAGCGAATAAAAAGACAGCGGCTACGCTGGCTAGGTCATGTTGTCCGAATGGACGAAAACACTCCAGCCCTGAAAGTGTTCGATGCAGTACCCGCCGGAGGAAGCCGAGGAAGGGGAAGGCCTCCACTCCGTTGGAGGGACCAGGTGGAGAGCGACCTGGTTACACTTGGGATCTCCAACTGGCGCCGAACTGCGAAGGAGAGAGAGAGGTGGCGCACTATCGTCGATTCGGCTATAACCGGCTAAACGGTTGCAACGCCAATCACATACATACATATATTTGTTCCTTGGTTTGCCATTTATGGTTGTAAAAATTTTGATAATCCAGAGGAATTTCTTTAAATGGAATTCCTACGAGCAGATATATATGTTCGATAGATCTTAACAACCAATTTGCTCGTATGGTTATGTAATGCTCGAACTCTTTCGAATTTATCGCTTCTGTGCACTAACTAAACTAAATAATTAGTTCATATAAATAGTTGCAATTGCAAATCTCTTCTAATTATTACTCACTAATTCTCAAACTGTAATGCTGTTTGCAGTGAATAAATGAAACAAAATGCGAGAGCATTCCGATAATTAATTAACTTCACCGAACAAAGACGCAACCAGCACTAGCAGGCGGTAAAAATGGCTTCATAGTGGATGTTTTTGGAAATGAAAACGCGCAGTGAAATCAAAGAGCGCTTGGATGCGGTATAAGGTGACTTTTCTCCAGCGATAATTCAGATCTCCGCAATCTTTTTGGGCAATTTGTTAGACTTTGACTACAAACTGTTGCACCATTTGCAGTCTTCTCCATAATGAACCTAGTGCGACTTCTTTTTGTTTCCAAACATAAAAAACACACACTCACATTTGAGGCGATTAATGTGATAATAGCCTCCACAAAGACCAACTTTGCAGACGTTTAGAAAACGTATTCTTCAGTCGGTTTAAAAACAGTTTTTTTCCAAATTTAAATTTTTTTCTCTACCCTAAGTACTTATCAGACCGTTCTCGTACCTTTCAAGTGCTATTTGTACGGACACATATGTGGTTTACTGAGGGTATACAGTGGCGTCAGCTATTTGATGAATGCTTACACAAGCAGACAAAACACAAACGCACACAAGTAAGCAATCTCATACCTATCTATACTCATATTTATATACATACACAAGAAATCACTGAAGGCAACATATGTATACAAGCACAAAGTAATGTAAGGACTAATACATATTCAAGCATTCATCCGTAGGTGTGTGCGCACACAGACGGAATTTCTGGTAAGCAGTCATTTAAGGCATTACTCTCGCTTAGGTACATACATATGTACATAGCTATAATTTAACATGCCACAGTGGCAAAAAATCAGATTTGACTGAGTACAAAAACAAAAAAAAAAATCGACACAAAACAAATACAGTATCAAAGGCTGCCTTACAAATAAATGCTTTTAATATTTTGTTTTTGTATGTGTGGTTGCTGACGACTCCCAAATACACCCTATATAATATAGTCACACATGTACATATATACATATACGAGTATAAATAAATAGGTGTGGGAATGTGTGTTTAAGTTGGGCGCTGTAATCGCTTTGTGCACTTACTCGTATACATAAATTACAATTTTTTCGCTGACATTATAGCGTTTTTATTTCAGCCGCAGCAGAGAGAGAGAGCCATTTCTTATTTTTATTGCTACGCTTTTCTATGTGCCGTACGAATAGTCGTTGACACCAAATGTTAGCAGATGGGTACGTGCTTTTGCTTTACAGCAACAAAAGTTGCTACGGTTATATTACCGAGCAAATATAAACTTTGGCTAAAAACTTTAAAGTTCACCGAATTATATTCCATTTCGAATATTTTTCCTACAAAGTCTTTATTACACTGTTATGAGTTTCAATTGCCCCAGAATATAAAGACTAGAAACACAACAGTACTCCTTTACTAACAAGTCGTCGGTATATTTGGAATATAATGAGATTGACGTAATTTATGGACCTAAGAAGAAGCGGATTTGGAGAAATATCCATACAGCAGTACGATGGTTAGAGTGCTGCCGCACAACCCAAACTTCGTCCGTTCTTTCTTTCTCCGGGAGTACAAAAGTTTTTAACGAACTACGAAGAAGAAAACAGAATTCCGTCGACCAGATGCCTTCAAAAACAGGCTACAACGAAAATTGCGGCATGCGAGAAGTGAAAACCGATCAACAGAAAACACTGATTACTAATATTGAATGCTATACTCCTTGACGTCAGAATAGCGGTTCGGAGAGAACTAAAGCCAACATTATAATTATTACAACGTTCTACGGTCACCAGAACACATATTCTTGTAAATACTCGTTTTCCACTAACTGGCTGATAAACCTCCGAGTATAACTCCAACTCTAACTTGAAAAACCTTGCACAAACGAATGATGCGCAGAAAGTCCTCCTTGTTCGTTGTAAATAGTCAGCATACCAAGATGTCACCGGACATTATCACCACTTTCTTCTCATTAAGAATTAACTTTATAAGGGGTAAGTATGTGCGCAAGTACCTCCACTAATGTTCTTTAGATAATAAAAGAGGCAATTTTAGTACATACTTACTCACATATGACACATACTTTGCGATGGTCAACACGAAAGCAATATAATGAAAAAGTTCATGTACGAGTATTTACGTGTAATCGCACTTAGGCGTAAATATGCAGTGGTTAATGGTGAAATGCAGCGAATTCTCGTTTAATTGTGAAAATATATTTTTATATGTATTTGTAAAATCCGATAAATGGTTTTAGAAATGGTTTCAATATAATTATGAAGAAAAGTTAATCGAAATAAATTTCATAAAAATTCACAAAATACAGTATACAAAAAAATAATCGTGATATAAAATAGCTATTTATTAAGTACACTAAAAATATTTAATATAATTTCAAGGCTAAAAAACATATAAAGTGCTTATAATAAATATATTAAATATTAAAGTAAGCTCACATAAGTATACAAATATGTTTTAATAAGATAACATACATTCATAGTCAATCCATTACTAAAACTTATTTAATATTGATAGGCATTTTATTTATGCGCATTTTATTATTCAAGTAATATCAAATATTAAATTTTCATACTTCATAAATTAAACTTTCATTAAAATTGCACTTTAATAAGCCGTGACAAAAAATTTGAAATTTTGATTATTTTAAAACAAGTAAGGAATGGTCCAGTTCGGTTCTAACCAAACTTTTTATACTATAGAAATTTATTTATTTTTAGTTTATTAAGACAATACACCATTTGGCCCATATGTTATTTGCATAACGTCCACTAGGATATTGAAAATGGTTATGTATTATATATGGTACTAGTGACCGGGCCACGCATTGCTCTGGGTAAGGTATACGTTAAATTATATTCTAGTTAACTGATTGATAAAATGAAATTATTTAGGCAGTCACTAACTATTTGAAAATATAATCATTATCAAACATATTTTAGGAAAAGATTGTCGGAAATTACCAGGTAGAAGAAAACCCTCCCACCTCCTACTTCGAAAAGCTTATCGTTGCAAATATTTTGCCACGTTTTATTCTGATATCTACATTGACCTTGTCAGAAATAAGAGTTATGTTATATTGGAAGGTGTAGTCAACTTTGTCCATTGTAAAAATCTTTTTTGGGCTGTGACCTCGCCAATTTAACCACAGATGCCCTTCTGTACCGTGATCAAGTATTCCATATTTTATAGCTTAATTTGAAACGTTGATACATCCCTATTTTTATTATTTTCTAATTCTCGGTATTTAAATTTTTTTGACCAGCGGTTTTTTTCAATTATGTACACTTATGTGTTATGCTAGCTTCCAGTTACATTTTTTGTTATGAGCTGTGCACGTATTCATTCAGTAGGCGTTCTCCGCAGAGTGGAACAAACTGAACTATATAAATAAGTAAATATAAGAGAGTTATTTAAAAAAACATTTTATAAAAGAAGTGTTTAGTTTATTTATAATAATTTAATTTGTGCATTTAAGCAACATCCTGTAACTAATGAACCAGGATACATAGAACTTTGAAATTTTTATCACTTCATATTTGAGTTAAGACTAATATATATCTGTCCTAAAAAAATGTAAATTCCGCCCATTTTAATTCCGGCATGATAGGGTTAACTCCATTTTTTAGTCGTTGCAGTAATCCGATCTTGATCATCTATAATACTAATTCTCATAGTGCCAGGGGTGAAGAGTGTGAAGTTATATTAGGACATCCAGATCAAATTTTCGCTTGACCAATTGTACGCTTGACTATTGCTACTGAAATTTGAATATAAACTATCCTATCTTTTAGATTGGACCAATATGTAGACGTGTGCGAAATTTCATTAAAATCTGATCAGTCGGTTAGTGGTCAATCCCGGACAAATAACGTGACATGAAATTTTTATATACATACTAGCTGACCCGGCGAACTTCGCCCCGCCCAATTTTTATTTGAAATAGTTAAAACGCTTTTTGAACTCTGTTCAAGGCCATTTATTTGTATGGAATGATAATATATTCAGGGAATAACGTCTCTGATCAATATAAATATTTTTGGTGAAGTTCGTTCTTTGTTTTGTTGTGTAGCGTGTAAACAAATAAAGAAGATGGCTCTCCAACACGCTAACAATAACAGCTTATACTTTTCCTTCAGTTCCCATAAGTGCTCCGACTCGCTAGTGATGAAATTTGGGGTTCTTTTGTTGTTTTCATCAATTTTTGATATAATTTTCCTCGCAAATTTATGTATTGTCTGTTATAATTTAAATATTTCAAACATATTTTTATGAATGACATTTGTAAAACATATGTTGCCCATAACGTTGCCATATATCATAATAAAATTTTATAGAAATTAAGCATTGACTGTGAAACGCAAACGACTACTCAGTTTGCAACAATACTTAGCTAAGATTTTATTTAGGCACAACTTAAGTATGGACTGTGAAACCGGGCATTAGCCATACAAAATTCTATACCTAAATGCAAATAAATGAATTTTTTTTTGCATTTAGGAAATACATGCAGAAATCAACTCTGCGATTTCCTAAATTTCTCTGAAATCTCCCAAATTCGAGGAAGATTTCCTGGAAAAGAGTGGCAGCATTGCTTATTTGTCTGACCATACATATGTACATAACTTTATTTATTTCACGGATTGTATGTGATTTTTTCTTAAATTTAGAATATTGGAAGTCATAGATTCGTATAACTTTACCACAAATAATATAAACTTCAAACAACGCATTTTCATTTAATGTTTTTAGCAAGTGGCAGCTTTTGTTATGACAGCCTAAATCCATGAAAATTTAGAAAGAAATGTAGCGCCATCTACTGTAACATAGCGCACTTAGCGCTATCAACTGGTGGATAGCTCTTTGCTAATAATAAACAAATAATTTGCAATAAATAAATAATGCGACTATAAGGAGAGTTATAAACTATCCTATCTTTCAAGTTGGACCAAACTGCACACAGTGTTAAAAATTTCATTAAAATCGGTTCAGTAGTTTAGGAGTCCATCGAAAACAAACAACGTGACACGTGATTTTTATATATTAAGATATATAGATATAGATATGAGCGCATGGGTATTTCCTAAGATTATACGATCAGTTAATTTTCTAATCTCACGTATTAATCGAAATATATGGTATAATATCCGCCGTATGTGTGAGAATCCTAATATTAGCTACATATATGGCAGCTAGGGAAAGTATGTATATGATTCGCGTTGCAACCGTTTAGCCGGATATAGCCGAATCGAGAATAGTGCGCCACTTCTCTCTCTCCTTCGCAGTTCGGCGCCAGTTGGAGATCCCAAGTGTAACCAGGTCGCTCTCCACCTGGTCCCTCCCACGGAGTGGAGGCCTTCCCCTACCTCGGCTTCCTCCGGCGCACAGTGGGGCCAATGGAGATCATTTCTCGGATTAATTAACTGGAGCTTTATTTTTATAATTTTTGATTATTTTATATTTTATTCAAATCCAGTTAGTCACAACAAATAGTTTTTAAGAAGATTTGGATGCAGCTGTAATATTAAAATAATGGTTTACTATATATTACTATAGAATTGAAGCAATTCCAAAAAGTTCTTATTTAATATCGATGTCATCTGTATCTAAACTCTCATTGTAATAATTGTCACCTTCACTAACATCATCATCGTCATCGTCGACGTCATCATCATCATCATCATTATCATCATCATCATTCTGGTAAATTTTGAAAGTTCTTTTTTGGCAATCTTCGCATGCTTGAAATTATTGGATCTGAGGTTAAAAAAAAAGAATTGAGAATATCTTGATTAGACTTTTCGCGGCTGCACTTTCTTGAATGGAATTCCCGATAGTTGGAGTTTTTGGTTAATTAACGAGTCAATACGGTTTTCATGAATTTGTATTAATCGTTCTGCTGTGTGGTTTAATAGTGCTTGTAAACTTACTTCAGCGGAAGTTTCGCTTATTGTAATGCACCGATATTCTGGATAGCACTTTTTTTCTCGTTTTATGACGGAAACTTATCTGGAGCAGATTGTCTAACTACATTGTATTGGTAGCGAGATAGCTTAGCTTCTACGAAGACAGCTAGAGCTTTAAGATTAGACATTTTTGTACTGACTACAGGTTTCTTTAAACTTTCGTTAAACCTTTTGGCTGTTGATGGTGAAAAATGTACGATACTACGTATCGCTTTTGATTTTTCTACGGAGCCGGTTGTTCTTAATTTAGTTTCTGCTGCATGAAGTAAAACTGGTAACTCTGTGGTATCTCTTAAAAATTTAGTTTTTTTTTAATTTAGACGAATCACTAGAGTCACTAAATGAAATTTCTTTTCGACCTCTTTTACATGCTTGACCTAGTGGAAACCCAATTGACGATTGTAGCCAATTCTTATTAATATCAGATAGAAATCTATCTTCCCTTCTATGGGCCTTATTCCATTTTTTCTTAAACTCAAATACAAATTTTTTTATTCGTTAATTGAAAACTTGAGAGTTGTCTTCAGAATAACCAGTACGTTTTTTTAGCTCTTCTTTTAAATGCATGATTTTATCATCCATTGTCCTACAGCTGACACAATTGAAAATATTGTACAAGCTGAGGCGAGTAAAAAAAACGACGTTTGAGCATGTTCCTGCAAAATTTAATCACATGACTCTTAAAATATGGTATATTAAAACAAAACAAAAAATAAAAATATAAAATAACAACAACAAAAGCAACGAAACTCCAACAATATAAACAACAACAGTAAATGTAACAACAAAAACAACAACAAAACCGTTAGGCGCACAAGCTACAGTCCAGAAGCAAATTTAATTTATAAATTGCATACGGAATATTATTACAAATGCGAGGATATTTTCTGAGGCGCACTGATGCGCAACCTAAATTTCTCTAAAATAACATTTAATTGTTCAGGCTTTCCAATGGTGTTTAAATCTTATCTGAACTCAATTGAACTACCAACTTTTTGTCTACTTAAACTAAGAAAATTAATTTTTTTTTGGACTCCATATATATAATCTCAAAAAAACATACTTTTGCAATTATAACTTTACACACAATTTAGCAAACTAGTTCAATTATTACCTGAGTTTGATGGTTCCATGGTTAAGTTTTACAAATTTTTAGAATTACTTTACAAAAACACAATTTACGTACAAAAGATCTGCGGCTTTAAAAAACAAAAAAATAGATTTTGTGTCAAGTTTGTAGCTTCACTACGTAAGCACTATTACGTATTTGACATTTATTTTTTTGTTTACTGATGTAGAATTTTGTGTACTTTAAGCAAGTATACTTAGTTTTGAAGGATCTTCATATATTTTTTTTTTAATTAATCCGAGAAATGATCTCCATTGGCCCCACTGTGCGGCGGGTACTGCATCGAACACTTTCAGGGCTGGAGTGTTTTCGCCCATTCGGACAACATGACCAGCGTAGCCGCTGTCTTTTTATTCGCTGAACTATGTCAATGTCGTCGTATAACTCGTACTGCTCTCAGCGTCTGCGGTATTCGCCGTTGCCAATGTTCTGACCATGAATCTTGCGCAAAATTTTCCTCTCGAAAACTCCTAGTGTCGTCTCATCAGATGATGACATCGTCCAAGCTTCTGCACCATAAAGCAGGACGGGATAAGCGACTTGTAGAGTTTGATTTTGGTTCGTCGAGATAGGACTTTACTGTTCAATTGCCGACTCAGTCCAAAGTAGCACCTGTTGGCAAGAGTGATTATGCGCTGGATTTCGAGGCTGACATTATTCGTGTTGTTGATGCTGCTTCCCAGGTATACGAAATTATCTACGACCTCGAAGTTATGACTGTCAACAGTGACGTAGGAGCCAAGATAAAGGAAGGGATTAAAGAACTGAGTTAATCACACTTTTGAGCGAAGTTGAAAGAGATAAGAAGATTTCCAGCAGAAAAGGGAAAACAGAAATAGTCTGTTAAAGTCAAACAGAAATTCTCCTTATGATTTCAATAAGAGTAAGCGGTAGTACTTATATGTGGGTAATTGTGCTACTCTCACTTACTCAACTACTTCTCGCAAGAATTAGCCAATGGCAAGGTTACGTCCTTCATCACATTTTTTGAAACTCTCCATATAATTTAGTTGAACTGCAATTCACTCACTCCAACCATTAATCACTTATTCAAAATTGTGTGCAAAAAAATCTATGCTTTCCGTTGCTTTTGCCATTTCATTATACTCCCAACAAAAGTTGGTACATTAATTGGTCAAGTACTTCGTGCAATTAAAAAACTTTGCGAGTCCTTCTGACTACCTCCATCCTTTGTTATGGCTTTTTATTGTATTATTTATTTAGTACCTGTAATTGACTATGACCACAAGTTAAATAAACACGGATTGTGTATAAAATAAAGTTTGCTTTTAAATTTGGAGCAAAAATGTATATATAACTATGGGCAGGAAGCCCGCAAGAAGTAGAACGAAAATTTAGGTTAAAACCGAAAAAATGTAAATAAACGCAAACTGCTTACAATTCAGCGCATGCAAAGTGCTCAGTGAACGAGCGAACGTAGCGAGCGATGTGAAAGGGTCAGGAGCTAAAATATTAAAACGAAGTCAACTAAAAGTATAATAAGAGAAATGAGAGATAGGCGTAGAAGCAGTAGGAGCTAGTTGAAGAAGCTTGTATTTTGAAGGCTATTTTGAATAGGGTGTTTTTTACAAATTGGTCTGGTTCTTATGGAGGTATTGTTTATATCCAACAAAAACGGGATATAAAGGTTCCAAGTTGGCTTTGAACGATTGATGGACTTTATGATAAAGTTGTCATCTCTCTCCCTCTCTCTGTAAATATACATTACTCTTAGATAACCGTATTGATCGTGGGATCCGACCGATTTGTTTGATTTGAGAATTATCAAAAAAGACCTTTTCTTAGATGAGCTTTAAAAATTTGCACATTACATAATTCTTAGCGAAACTACAACTACCAATTAAGGAAAAAAGCCCCAGAAGCATTAGAGCACCTAAATCTATAGCCACCCCCCGAAACTAAACTAAAACTACTCCTAAATTTCACT
The DNA here is from genome assembly GCF_028554725.1 of Zeugodacus cucurbitae. NCBI lineage: Eukaryota > Metazoa > Arthropoda > Insecta > Diptera > Tephritidae > Zeugodacus > Zeugodacus cucurbitae. The sequence goes on from NW_026530877.1 coordinate 15,906, forward strand.
CTATTGATATTTAAGTAAAACAAATATGTAATTCCATCAACTTTCTACTGCTTATGTACTTAAGTATTTAAAAGCTTCATCAATGAGTGCGTGAGTGTACTCGTATGTGAAACAGAGAGTTTGTACGTGGTACTCTACCGAAAAATAGGCAATAAGTAAAGTTTTACCGTTAATGCAA
>NW_026530878.1:0-15938 GCF_028554725.1 Zeugodacus cucurbitae
ATATCAACTTTCATAGAAACTTGCTCGAGTTCTACGTCTTTTAAACCTACAAATTTCCTAATTTTTCTATCTACTCGGGATTTTATTACATTTAATCAAAGAAATTATTTTAAAATATATATTTTTATACGAACCTAAGAGCTTTCTTCTATTTTCGTAATTAAGTGAATTTTTAAGTGAAACTGGCAACCAATTATACGCTGAAACTATATTCACAAAAAAAAAAAAAATAAAATTATTAACAAATCACAGTTATCCAGTTTTGAAAATAAGAAGAAAACAAATTGAATTTATTTATTATTATTTTTTGCTATATCTTTCTAATAAAACTAAATATGTTAAAAGAGAGGAACTCTTATCTAACTAAGTTATCGAGTCTAATAATGAACTTTGTATATTGGCGCCTAAATATATGCTACATTTTTAAATTTATAGGTTCGTTAATTTTGAAAATTACAAATTCTGTTCTAAATGGGGAGTGTCGTTTCCAAAACTAGAATTACAATAATATTTCATAGACTATACGCGCTCTTCATATCAACAGAAACGTGACAAAAGTTACGATTACATACTCGAGGTTCTATATTAGTTTATTAGTTGTAACTGTTTAGTATAAATAATTGTTAAAAATATTTTGATTTATTTATTACATTTACAAAAGGAAATTAGTTTTATTCGTTTTCTTTTTGTTTATTCCTAAGTAACTAATTTAGTCGCATTAAAGGCGTACATAGAGAGAAATTAGCTGACGTGGTTATAAGAAAATTCAAACAGTTGGTGGTGCTCTCCGTTTTGACGGACCACGGTCAAGCTTTGGAGAGCTTTCATAGACACAACCTGTGGACTTTAGTCAGATGATATGAGAGATTCAACGTTAAGAGTTAAGTGATTTTAATATGAAGAAATAGTAGACCCAGTTAGATTTGAATGTTCTTTAAAAAGGAACTAACGGGTGATTTTTTTGAGGTTAGGATTTTCATGCATTAGTATTTGACAGATCACGTGGGATTTCAGACATGGTGTCAAAGAGAAAGATGCTCAGTATGCTTTGACATTTCATCATGAATGATGAAACGATCTGCCACAACGTCGAATTTTCAGTGAATGGGCCCTAGAAAAGTTGGCAGAAAATCCGCTTTTTTATCGACAAATTTTGTTCAGCGATGAGGCTCATTTCTGGTTGAATGGCTACGTAAATAAGCAAAATTGCCGCATTTGGGGTGAAGAGCAACCAGAAGCCGTTCAAGAACTGCCCATGCATCCCGAAAAATGCACTGTTTGGTGTGGTTTGTACGCTGGTGGAATCATTGGACCGTATTTTTTCAAAGATGCTGTTGGACGCAACGTTACGGTGAATGGCGATCGCTATCGTTCGATGCTAACAAACTTTTTGTTGCCAAAAATGGAAGAACTGAACTTGGTTGACATGTGGTTTCAACAAGATGGCGCTACATGCCACACAGCTCGCGATTCTATGGCCATTTTGAGGGAAAACTTCGGAGAACAATTCATCTCAAGAAATGGACCCGTAAGTTGGCCACCAAGATCATGCGATTTAACGCCTTTAGACTATTTTTTGTGGGGCTACGTCAAGTCTAAAGTCTACAGAAATAAGCCAGCAACTATTCCAGCTTTGGAAGACAACATTTCCGAAGAAATTCGGGCTATTCCGGCCGAAATGCTCGAAAAAGTTGCCCAAAATTGGACTTTCCGAATGGACCACCTAAGACGCAGCCGCGGTCAACATTTAAATGAAATTATCTTCAAAAAGTAAATGTCATGAACCAATCTAACGTTTCAAATAAAGAACCGATGAGATTTTGCGTTTTATGCGTTTTTTTTTTTTAAAAAGTTATCAAGCTCTTAAAAAATCACCCTTTATAATCTGAGGCGGTTAATGGACTTCTATGAAATTAAAATAAAGTCGAAGGATGTATTTCGATTACGATAAACTCATAATAAAATTATACCAGAGATTTACATTAATATGGGAATTTAAAAATAAAAACTCTTTCGGATAAAGTAAATCACACGCCAAATTTGAAAATCCAAACGGGCATTACATTTTATTTTTTTTCTGTTTAACTTTCTTCGGTGTACAGTACAAAAACATTGCGTACACGATTGTGATCTTTTGTTCCTACTACTATTATTATTTCAAAATTCACTTAAATAACGAGATTCAACGCACAAGCCCTTTTGAAATTTTCCGGATAGTGAGTCCGAAATCGAATTTATTTTCTTTATTATATATTGCTGAGAATTATAAACTATGTTACTACTCTAAACATAAAATTATTTCTGTTCAGTATTGGGTTGATTTTTATTGGGATTTCAAACATGGATGGAAAGTTTTTAAAACAATTAATTTATATAAATTAATGAAGAAGATATTCTTCAAAAAGTACATTATTTTTGAAAAAGACCCAAGAATGTTAGTTTTAATTTCAATTTTATTAATATGAAAATTATTATAGTTTTGATACAATACTTTTAGGTATACGAATAAGCTATAGACTCCTAAGTTATTATAATGACGTGGCAAGGACGGAGGGTTAAATCTAGCAACATTTGTATATAGTTGTTCCAAGGTTGAAATAATTTATTCCTAGTATGCTTAACAAAGACTATGTTAACCTAATAGGATACCCGGAAAATAACGAGATTTCATGAATATTTTAGATTTTTTAAATATATTTTAAAAAGTTTGAAGAATTATATCGTCTCAAAAAAATAAATATATTTACTATAACAAATGAAATATGCAAAATCATTCTTTCTCTATTATATTAAACAGCCCAAAATGGGTCTATATAATCAAGAGAGTTACATGTGTCTCCGGATATGTAATAAAAAAAATTGAATAGACTGCTATTCCGAGACTTCCGAATTGGGATTGAAATGCAAGCATTTTCAGAACTTTTCAAACTAGGATCATATTTGTATATCACATTTTTAAATTTCTCAGTTAATTTTTAATCGTAATTGACTATTTTGTTGAAATTCTAGAGTAGTTTATCCTCTTAGGGTCAACGAAATTAAAAGTATTTGTATTTACTATTCGAATGTTGTAAGTAGTATACGAGTATCCGTATTTAAACTCCAGTTGCGTGTATTTGGAACAAAATTTTGCAAGTATATAATCGTATAGAATTTCTAAAATAAGCAAACATAATTGGCTAAGTGTTAGTATTGTGTAGCGCACTAGTGTAAGTACAATTTAAATAACTAAAACTACGCAAAGTGACATACATACAGACAGGACAGAAAAGTGTGAATTATGTTAAATAATAACTACAAAAAAAAAACAATGAAATTATAATAAACTAAATGATTGCGTGAGATGGCAAGAATTCTCAATAAACAATACCAATGATGAAAACAAATATAAATATGTAAGTATAAAGTTTCAATTTAGATTAGTGGAGATTAGTTCAGTTGAGTTTAGTTTGGATTTTAGTTAAGGGCTAAGAAGGAGATAATGTAATAACTACTAATAATCACTTAATCACTGCTGCTTTTCAGCTTATGCGCTCCGGGAGTGTGTTGCTTCATATTTATAACTATACATACATACAAGTCGGCACAGGGACGCATTTGTCAGGGCACAATTTAATTGACAGACACACAATCTTGACAACTTGCCAACAGCAATTACTTCACGGTAGTTAGTAATAAGGTGTTCATTGTTTTTGTTTTTGCATTTTTGTTGCGTAATTTAGTAGCATTGCGTTAATTGACGAATGGCTTTGTTTTTGTTGTTGTTAGGCGTTACACATATATGTACATAGGTTTGTGGTAAATTTTGAAAATACACCATATTAGAACGCGGCGTAGAACAAGCATCTAATCAGTATGTATGTATTAGTGTGTATTTTTGTTGGCGATAACGGTACAATTTTTGGCATACAAATTTATATTTTCGCTATATTCACAGTTTTTTTGGCAAATTTTTTTGTATAAAGAACACATATACATATACATACATACACCTACAAAAGCATACAGTTGTTGGTACGAACGTTTACTTATTGTTGTTATATAGTTGGCTTGTTGTTGTTTTTATTTGGTTAGGTTATTGGATTTAGTTAATAACGTTGTTGTGTTTGGGTATTTGTAGGTCTTTTATGAATATATCCATTGGACCTACGTGAACGGTGCTAATATTTGTACAAAGAGGGTTTTAGTTACAGTTATGTATAACGAGCAAGTGGTTAATTTGGGATATGTGTATGTATATGATGTATTGCTAATTGTCTTGTCACTATTTGGTTTTGTTTCTAGCATTTGTCTAATCTAAGCTCCCAATTATACAAATATAATAAATAAATAATAAATAATTTAAAGAAAGGTACTAAAATATATGAATTCTTAGACCTTTTTGGCAGTTCTAAAACTATATATATAATATTATATAACTATATATACTCACACACATACACATACATGCTGTTTATAAATTTTTTTATGCAAAACTTATTTTTAGCGCATTAAAACTTTGACCCCCAAATGCTATTTTTGCTATATTATTGTCTCGGCTGATTTATACGAGATTGTATCTGATGAAGGACTTTCCGAAATTTTCAATCGTTAGATTTTTTAACTTCTTGTTATTGTTTTGAATATTTGGGAATTTTGAACACTTTGATTACTGAACGAATATTATCATTAGCAATATTTATTGCCCACCAACATTAATTTTAAAGGTCTCTACATCGATTGTTACAAATTTTTATGAAATTACTCTGCCTGTGCCTCTCGGTGGATGTTAATATGGTATTTCTTCATCTACTATACACCATCGTAGCTAAATCTGTGCTAACTCAATTGTTATTGTTTATATTCCCCAAAAATTATTGCCAAATTGATCCGATCATAAATTTAAGTTCGATTCGGTGACTTATCCGTTAGAGGAAATCACTCGAATTTCTTTTACGGGTTTAAAATGATTTACTAGTCGATCGATCGACGGATAGATTATAAAGGTAAGCATGCATTTTCAAGCTATACTCGAATTTTTTCCTATATGTAAGAACGTATAGGAAAATAGAAAATAGATATTTCTGCCGAAATTATGCAGCATAATTGAAAGAAATATAATTTAATAGGTCCGTATTCTTTAAATAGAACAGGAAACGAAGGAGGTGAGTTCAAAAAAGTGTATAGTCTTTGGCGATATCTTTTTTATACTCTCGCAACAAATGTTGCTAAAGAGAGTATTATAGTTTTGTTCACATAACGGTTGTTTGTAACACCCAAAACTAAACGAGTTAGATATAGGGTTATATATACCAAAGTGATCGGGGTGAAGAGTGGAGTTCAAATCCGAATGTCTGTCTGTCCGTCCGTCCGTCCGTCCGTCCGTCTGTGCAAGCTGTAACTTGAGTAAAAATTAAGATATCGTGATGAAACTTGGAACACTTATTTCTTGGCACCATAGGAAGGTTGTTTTCGAAAATGAGCAAAATCGGACCACTGCCACGCCCACAAAGTGATGAAAACCGAAAACACATAAAGTGCCCTAACTAAGCCATAAATAAAGCTATCGAAATAAAATTTGGTACGAAGGATCGTACTATGAAGGGGCATATTTGGATGTAATTTTTTTGGGGAAGTGGGCGTGGCCCCGCCCCCTACTAAGTTTTTTGTACATATCTCGCAAACCAATAGAGCTCTATAAACCAAACTTTCTGCAGTCGTTTTTTTTAGCCACTTCCGAATGCAGTCTAAAAATGAAAGAAATCGGATTATAACCACGCCCACCTCCCATCCAAAAGTTAGGTTAAAAATTACTAAAAGTGGGTTAACTCATTAACGAAAAACGTCAGAAACACTAAATTTCACATAAGAAATGGCAGATGAAAGCTGCACTCAGATTTTTTTACAAAATGGAAAATGGGCGTGGCGTCGCCCACTTATGGGTCAAAAACCATATCTCAGGAACTACTCGACCGATTTCAATGAAACTTGGTTTGTAATAGTTTCCTTACATCGCAATGATATGTTGTGAAAATAGGCCAAATCGCTTCACAACCACGCCTACTTCCTATATACCACAACTTTGAAGACGATCTGAATCGTTTACTTTACAATATATAAAGTAAGCACTAGTGAAGATTGTGTATTATATAATATAAATAAAGTTAAATAAATAAATTGCGAGAGTATAAAATGTTCGGTTACACCCGAACTTAGCCCTTCCTTACTTGTTTATTTTTCCGTCTGTCCAAGAGATATATAAAATAGTTTATTATTGTAAGTTCGAATTATAAATGGCTTAATATAGACAATCTACAACACCTACTCTACTAACCTCAATCACATCTTAACGTTTTCAATTATATCTTACATATTATATAGATATCTAAGAAAAAAATAAAACCAAAATCGGGACCTAACCTAAGAAGACTAACTTTGTTTATACTCAAAAAAGCCACAAACACGCACACACACTAGCTATACAAATATAATACATATATACATAATACCTACATAAACATGTATGCAATGCCGTATAGGTAACGGTAATATGTAGTAATCTTATCTGTCTAACGGTTTAAGAGAAGGTTATAATAGCTTATGTGACTGCTAAATAACGGAAAATATATAACAAAGTAACAAAAAGTAGTGGAAAAGATAAATTAAATACGAATTGAATATTAACAGACCTAATTCAGAGATTTCATTTGTTGTCTGTAGACAGATATAGTGGTTGACTAAATTTGTTGTTGTTGTTGTCGCGGTTTGGCTGACTGCAATGGCAACGCTAATTTGCTGAGCTGAAACGCCGCCTCAAACAGTATTTGCAATTAACATTGTTGTTGTTGTTGCGGTGGTTGTCGTTTTTAACGCTTCACCAGACGCGCTTTGTTGTTATTTCCGAATTGTTACAACGGCATAAATTAATAAATATTATTAACACTCAAACACACTCGAGAGAGCATATCGATGCAATCAGTAGCCACTATCCATCGACTCATCGGCAGTGTCCGTTTCACTGTCATCCTGCTCATCCCAGCACAACGTCATATTGAGTGATGAAAGGGGCGTAACCGACAGTGAACGCCGATCCTTATTCGTATGCGGTGTGGTATAGTCGAACGAACTGAAGCTGGGCAAGTTGAAAAACGAGGGTGTGCCCGTATTAGGCGCACTGCTCGGCTCCACGGTCACTTCCGGTGTTTGCATAATCATAGCTTTGAATGCCGCTTCAAGTTCCAGGCGCTGTTGCTCTTTGCGACGATCAAACTCCAATTGTTGCATTAACGTTATGCCAACGGGATCTCGTTTGTTGCGCTCTTTCCGCAATTTCCTAATTTGCTCAACGTATCTATGTATGTAGTTAAAAATTGTGGTTTAATTGTATGTGTGCGGACACTAGTATACATATAGATATATATATGTATATATACACACACAAACAAACACATACACACACAGTTGTCTAGTCTCTTTGCTATTTATTTGATTATTTTTATTTTATTTTTTTAATTATTTTAATTTATTTATATTTTGACGAATTTCGCCGCAATCAATACACACGCACAGATTGCGCTCAGCAACGGTTTGGTGGCAACTGGTTTATCGCTTTCGCATTGACTTCATACATGACATGAGCAATTGCATACTTTACGGCTGAGTGCATTGAGCTGAGTTGTGCGTGATTGTGCGATTGCTATCTCTTACAGCGCGCTCAACGTTAACTGTAATGTAATGCAAGTGGGAGGAGGAGGAGGGCATTTAAAATATGCGTTAAATACACTATACACATATATCGTTTGTATATATACACATATATATATTGTATTTGTAATTGCGATTTGCAAGCTTTTTTGTTGTATTTGCTGTTTTTACTTTTTTCTTATTTTTGTTTTCATTTTTATTTTTATTTTTGTTGCTTGTGGTTTTTGTTCACTTTATGACACTGGCTTTGAATTTGCAAGTGCATGCAGTTGTTGTTGTTGTTGTGGATTTTTAATTCATTTTATGATTTTCGGTTTTCGATTTAATTGCTCGCTCTCTATCAGCAGCTGCAGCTGTATATACTATATGTAACTGTGTAACGGCATCTGTTGCACCAAACAGCGTCTCTAACAGCAGCAACAGCAGCAGTGGTTGCAGTTGTGGTAGCAGTAGTAGTAGTAGTAGTAGTAGATTATCTCATTCTCATTGGCTTAACGCAAATGTAATTAAATTCAATAAATTCATTTTTAATAAAACGTTTATTAATTAAAGAATTAATTTACTATGAATGAAATCGTTTTAAAGCATGATTAAATAACAACAAATCGGTAGCAAAAAAGGTAGAAACGTTTTTGAATTTGGTGAATAATGGGTGGGCGTAGTTGTTGTAGTGTTGGTAGTGGTAGAGTAGTGGTTAAAAATGAGAGGCAAGATGAAAGGCAAATGTGCTGTGATCTTTGTGAGAGATGAACACACACAAAGCACACAGTGTGAAAGGAGAAGAAGAGAGTAGAAAAAAATTCGTAACGGTATTGGAGTGTGAGACAATTTTGATGCACAAATTTCGACTAGAGATCACAAGGTAGTAGCTACACCAAAAATGCGTACGAAATTTTAAAGAATTTTACGATCAAAAGAAATAGTAGACTTTAGTAATAAAAATAGTAAATGGCAAAAATAATGCAAACAAAAATGGTTTGTGAGTTAATAGTGCTGTTAAGAAATTGGTCTACAATGAGTAATGAGAGCGCCAAAAGAGAAATGTAAAATTAAAAATATGAGAAAAAAAAAAATGTGAAAAAGATGAAATAACAATTAAAAAAATAATAATTATCAGAAAAAATAATAATTAATAAAAAAAATATAGAAATTAAAAAAAAATATAAATAAAAAATAAAAAAAAAAATTATAATAAATATCCGAGTAAAAATCCAAAAAGCAAATCAAAAATAAACCAAAAATCCAACTTACGAATGCATGTATGGCTAAATGAAAATAAAAATCATATTAAAAAATGTGTACAAATGAAACCATTTTTCATGTAAAACATAAAAAATCAAAATAAAAATAAAAAAATTAAAAAAATATAATTAAGAATGCAAAATAAATAAAATTTTTTTAAAACAAAAATATTGTTCAAAAATAGTTTTAGAACTAAAAATAAAACAATTTTAAAATAAAATATATAATTAAGAATGAAAAATAAATAAAATGTTTATAAAATAAAACAGCTCAAAAAAAGATTTAGAAATAAAAAATAAAAATTTTAAAGAATTTTAAAAATAAAACTAAGAAATATGTGGCATTCAAAGAAATACACCGAATCATTAAGCAAAAACCAAAAAAGTTGCAAAGCAATGTGAGTGTTAAAATAAACCAAAAAGGATTGTTAAAAGGTTGTTCTTGTTAAATTTGTATAATTTCAACTGGAGGTTATTTATCTCTCTATATCTGTTAATGGTTAAATTTGAATTTGCGTGGACTTTCACTTACCTAGCAAAACTTTTGAAGGCCGCACTTTGCGGATTTATACAAAGTGGTACGCGTCCCGTTTGCAGTTGCTCCGCTATGAATTTGTGCATTTCCTCTGTAAGAGACATATGGGTGAGATTAATAAGAGGAACAAAGAAACACACAACAATTCAAATAAAATACAAAAAAAACCAAAAATAAAAAATATACAAAAAAAAATATTGAAAAAACAATAATTGAGAGAAAAAGCTAAAGTTAAAAAAATAAATAAAATAAACAAAAAAAATAAATTAAAAAAATTAAAAAAATATTAGATATAAAATAAAACATATTAATTATTTTTATATATGTATGTACTACATAAATTCTTATATTTTAAATATACAGACGTAATTTTGACAATGTGCCAAAAAGTATGCAACAGCTATAAAATATATTTTTTGTTCATACAAATTTATCAAAAATATTTAGCACTCTCAGCATTTTTTTTAAATTTAATTCAAACAAGTAAGGAAGGGCTAAGTTCGGGTGTAACCGAATATTTTATACTCTCGCAATTTATTTATTTAACTTTATTTATATTATATAATACACAATTTGACCCACATATTCGTCATATATATTGTATAAAGTCCATTGAAAGTTGGAATCCATAATATTAGATTAAAAGCACCGAGGTCCTCATGTTCGATACATGGGGCCTTGAAAACCTATTGTCCGATTTTGGCGATTTTTAGAATGGGGCTCCCACACTATAAACGTAGTATTTGTGCAAAGTTCTGCACCGATATCATCACTAGTGCTTACATTATATATTGTAAAGTAACCGATTCAGATCGTCTTCAAAGTTCTGGTATATAGGAAGTAGGCGCGGTTGTGAAGCGATCCGGCTTCACAACATATTATTGGGAGGTAAGGAAACTATTACAAACCAAGTTTCATTGAAATCGGTCGAGTAGTTCCTGAGATATGGTTTTTGACCCATAAGTGGGCGACGCCACGCCCATTTTCCATTTTGTAAAAAAATCTAAGTGCAGCTTTCATCTGCCATTTCTTATGTGAAATTTAGTGTTTCTGACGTTTTTCGTTAATGAGTTAACCCACTTTTAGTAATTTTCAACCTAACTTTTGTATGGGAGGTGGGCGTGGTTATTATCCGATTTCTTTCATTTTTGGACTGTATTAGGAAGTGGCTAAAAAAAACGACTGCAGAAAGTTTGGTTTATAGAGCTCTATTGGTTTGCGAGATATGTACAAAAAACTTAGTAGGGGGCTGGGCCACGCCCACTTCCCCAAAAAGATTAGATCAAAATATGCCCCTTCATAGTGCGATCCTTCATACCAAATTTTATTTCCATGGCTTTATTTATGGCTTAGTTATGGCACTTTATGTGTTTTCGGTTTTCGCTATTTTGTGGGCGTGGCAGTGGTCCGATCATTTTCGAAAGCAACCTTCCTATGGTGCCAAGAAATAAGTGTGCCAAGTTTCATCAAGATATCTTATCTTTTACTCAAGTTACAGCTTGCACAGACGGACGGACGGACAGACAGACATTCGGATTTGAACTCCACTCTTCACCCCGATCACTTTGGTATATATAACCCTATATCTGACTCGTTTAGTTTTGGGTGTTACAAACAACCGTTATGTGAACAAAACTATAATACTCTCTTTAGTAACATTTGTTGCGAGAGTATAAAAATACAGTAAATGATATTTGCCTAACTGTAGAGAGATTTCTAAATAGTACGGAAAATAATTTTAAAACTATCTTTTTTAGAACTCGTAAAGTGTCTTGGAATAATAGTATAATGAAAATAATATATCAAAACTGTATTAAATTCGTCAGACATTATCCCTTTTTATGGCTCTAACGTCATCTTAATTTCACTCGCTCCGAAAAGTAGGCAACCATTTTATTACTGTTTTCTCACTAACATATCGTATATAGCGGAAGGCAAACCAGATGTGAACTATTGTAATAATCAATAAAGGAAATGCAATAAATACTAGTGTATTGCCTACATTTAGGCGTCAGTGCACCTTTTAAATATGATCGCTACTTCATATAACCTTAGGATTTTTCTCCAAATAATTTTGAGGAAAGCTGCGGAACTGACATTGCTTGGCCGGATACAAATCCGAGTTCGCTCTCGTTATGTAGAACTGACTGTCGTGGAATGATATAACCATAGGCCTTTATGTAGGGCTATCTTAATACTTCGCGGAACCTAATATATGCTACACTTTTTAATTTTCTTGTTTGGAAGCCTATCAACTGACAAAAATATTTCTAATGCTTTTACTCTACTTCATTTTCAATAATACACTACTGGATACAATTGGATTCAACGTTACCTTTGACCTGCTGCACCGATGTCAATTTACGCTCCCACAGATCGTCGAATGGCTGCCCAGCTGATGGCTCAAAATCGGCCGTATATTGGCGCATGCCGGCCGAGGTAGTGAAACAGCATTTGCACATGCACGAGTGATAGCGTAGACGACCCTCATCCAGATATGGATGCGCCAGAGCATCCGTCACGGTGATGCGCTTATCCTGCACGGTGAAATAAAAAATTGATTAGAAGAATGCGTTATCTACAATAACTATAATACTCACCGGATCGAAGACAAGCATTTGACACAGCAGATGCACCGCCTCGTGCGTCGCATGCGAACTGAGCGTGTACAACGCCGAAAATGATGGCAGCTTGGGTGCGCGGCGCAACATGTGTGAACGAGCGCCATCGCAGGCGTGACGCATATCCTCCATAGAGGGTGTGCCCAACAGCTCGGTGATCAGCTCCAGCTGTTGCACGGGATTCTGTGCCTGAAAGAGAATGCGACGACCGAGCAGTTCGCCGAAAATGCAACCTACCGACCAAACATCCACCGCCGACGAGTAGTGGCGGGCGCCCATTAAAATCTCCGGTGCACGATAGTATTGTGTGACCACCTCTTGTGTCATATGTTTGGCCTGATCGGGCTCTTCGACGCGCGCCAAACCAAAATCACATATTTTCAGCACACAATTCGAATTGACCAACAGATTGCCGGGCTTGATGTCACGATGGAGGATGCGCGCCGAATGCAGATACTTGAGACCGCGCAATATTTGGTAGAGGAACACTTTAATGTGATCGGCGGAGAGATGTTGTGGCGAGACGATTATCTTATGGAGATCTGACTGTAGTAGTTCGGTTATCACATATCTATATGGCGGGAGGAGAGAGTGTACATAGTGACGAGTTGAGGAAAGCCGATGAGCGTGTATTACGAGGAAAAATTACAAAAATTTAAAAAATTCTAAATATATACAAACATACATACAAAAAATATTAAATATATTAAGAAAGTTTGAACTTGTGTACATTTTTTAATAACTGCTGGCATTTCTGGGTACGCCTTCTTCCGCAATTGTTGACTTAGAAAACTTGCCGATTTAGGGCACTTACAATTGCCCATCAAACTGTACTGTGTAAATACGAAGTTCAGCAGAAAGTGCGCCGCACAATGAGTGAGCGAGTGAATACGGCAAACTTTTTCAATTAAATCGCATTGATTTTATCCATTTGCTTTGATGTTGACTCGCTGTGTTAGCAACTTTTGGGCCGCCAACTTTCACAGCTTTCTACTTGAACACGCGCATTTGACTCCCAAGAGCCTTGAGCTGCAAACCGCAAAATTACCACAAAAGTGACTGTGGGAAATTTAATTTCCCCATTAGCATTTCGCTAGCATACACCGAGAAAGAGAGAGAGAAAGAGGGAGACTGACTCAAGTCAGCAGCAGCTTTGGCTTAATCTTCAATGAATTCTAATTAAATGAAATAAAAATGTGCGAGCGCATTCTAAATTTTCATTCATTTGCACGAGTATTGTGCCGCAACGTAAAACCACCGCTACAAAAACACATGCAAACAATGTCAACGCGTGTGCACTCAATCGCCTGTTGCAGCAATGTCCTTCTGTAACAACAACAACAGTTGGCGTGTGGCGCATAGCACTGCATTTTAGTTGCCCCTAAAAGCAGGCAACACTTCGCTACACAGCTAAGGTGAATTGCTCGGAGGCAGCAATGTGCTCGTGTGTTGCAGATTGATGGCTCGGTTGGTTCGGTTGTGCCGATCTGCCTTATTGCCATAATATATATTGTGCTTGTGGAGGGCAGGAGGTTGAAATATAAACGAAAGACAAAGACAAAAACTTCTTAATAAAAGATAAAAGTATAGACTAAATACAGCCAAAGCTATGCCGTAAAACTTTTAATGGGGCGCAATTTCATTTCGGCATAAAAGTTACAAACTCTGATTTTATACACCCATTAAAATGCGCCAGATAAAGTTACAACTACTATGAGTGATTTACTGTGGAGTTTTATTTAAATTAAATTGAGTTGGGTACTAAAAATAGATACTTAGTTGATTTGCGGAATATATGCGAAATAATAAAAACACAATAAAAACTGTGTCGTCATAGCTTCCAATAAGTCTTGATTTTGAATTGTACATAGATAGAGAAATATAAAGAAAACGTTGCCTACATTTTGGCTGATTTCATAAAAATGGTTAAATAAATGATGGTTAATTGGAAAAATAAGATAAAATGCATACGTTACTGGAGGATTTTAGTCTTCTAGATATTTATGCAATTTTTTCAAATATAAATTTTATTGTTTTTGAGCACAACACAACCTGGGTGACTAAATTTTGAAGAAATTAGCAAATATAAATGAATTTAAGGGGTTATATGGGTTTCGTGGATTCAAAAAATCGATTTTTTGTTTTTTTTGGCTTATTATATTTCTACATCACAAGTCGATCCGAATAATAGTTTCGTAGATACAGCCTTTGGAAAGTGTGCACTCCAAGTCAAGTACTATTGTTATTCAAAACTTTAAACGCTTTTTTCAAAGTCGGTTGTCAAATTTTCTCGCAAACTACTCAACTGATCTTGATGAAATTTTGAACAGGTGTTCGAGATACAATTTACTCGTGCTTGGACGAAGGATTTTTTCTTTTTTCAATTATAATAATAAAAATAAAATGTCAAGCAAATTTGATCGAAATTCTTTATTTTTGGAAAAATGTCTGCCAAAATTCCAATTCTCACTTTTTTGTCTTTCCTTCGTTCAAGCACGAGTTTATGGTCTTACCTAAAACACATATTTTTGTTTTTTCATTTTGGTTGATCCTGTCAGGAGTTATGCTGACAACGCGGACGCACCTTTTTTCCGAGGGATCAACGGAAATGACGTTGCAATGGAGTAGCTTTTATTTTTTGAAAATTTCAGAAATTATTCATTAAATATGTATCTATAAGACAGAAAAAAGTTTGAATTAAATAAAGTTAAAAAATAGGACATTTTTTACGCGACAAAACCCATGTAACCCCTCAAGTGGGATCCATAAAAATGTAACCCAGTAAACATTTTTCTTGAGATGTCCCAATAGAGAAGTTATGAGAAACTTTCGCAATCTTTAAGGGAAAATAGTAGGACTGCTGTAATGATGAATTGCTTAAAATTCAGAGTATCACCAAGCATTGTCGGAAGTCTATTAGAACTTTGCAAAAGTTTTTCGAAATATTTTTTCTAAACTCTATATATAATGAGATATGCGAAAAACTCAAGGTATGAATTCATTTCACTTTTATATTGACCCACATTGTTGTTGTAGCAGCATTGTATTACCCAAATAGTTTAGAGTCAAGTTGATCGTCCTGAGTCGAATATAAATATATGATAATACTGACAGTCGTGGGAATTGAACATTTTTTATGAGTTTGAGGCTTCTTTGATTGAATTGCCTTACATTCACAATTAACGAAAAAGAAATGTAAAAGCAGTTTGTAATTGAAAATATTATAATTACGGTACTTTCGAATGTTGGACTGAGTGCTGCACTGCCACTTCGCTTGCAGCTATGCCATTGATTAAAGCGGTAAACTAGTTAACCAACTTGCATTTCCGGTGCGAATGCGAATACATTTCTACACCATAAATATTGTGGCAAAGTAGACATTTGTTTTTCTTTTTGGTTGGTGTGTACTGTTTTTTAGCAGGAAGACTTAATTGATGGCGCAGCTTTTACTTCTACGAATGTTATGCAATCGTTGTTTTTGTTTTTACTTATGATTCTCATAATTATTTCTGCAATTTGCAATTTTACAATTATTTGCATTTGTGACTTGCACTAAAGAAGACAGTTATGCATTGCTGCTTTCAGCTATTCTTCTACTTTCTCTTAATATTCTTTGTATTGTTTGTATGTATGCATTTCGTGCGACTATATAGATAGTCTTCTCATGATTATTATCGTTATTATTGTTTTTTTTGTTTTTGTTTGAAAAGGATACATTTCTTGGAAGAAATCCAAATGAGGTGGTTGTAAAATGTCCAATGCTGAGAGTACCTGCAAATAGAAGAAGAAGACAAATTGTATTTTAATGAGTTGTATTTAAGGTGAGTTACAAAGTACAAAAGCGGAAATCATAATTAT
>NW_026530879.1:0-2500 GCF_028554725.1 Zeugodacus cucurbitae
ATGTCCTGGGCTGCACGCGCGCTACAATGAAAGTATCAACGTGTATTTCCTAGACCGAGAGGTCCGGGTAAACCGCTGAACCACTTTCATGCTTGGGATTGTGAACTGAAACTGTTCACATGAACTTGGAATTCCCAGTAAGTGTGAGTCATTAACTCGCATTGATTACGTCCCTGCCCTTTGTACACACCGCCCGTCGCTACTACCGATTGAATTATTTAGTGAGGTCTCCGGACGTGATCACTGTGACGCCTTGTGTTTCACGGTTGTTTCGCAAAAGTTGACCGAACTTGATTATTTAGAGGAAGTAAAAGTCGTAACAAGGTTTCCGTAGGTGAACCTGCGGAAGGATCATTATTGTGTTCCTATCCGTAAATATTATAAAAAAACAAACAAACAAACAAACAAACAAACAAACAAAAAAAGAATAAAAAAGAAAAATTATTTTCTTTTTTTTCTTTTCATTCATTTATTTGAATGTTTTTCTTTTTTTTCTTTTTTTTTTTACTCCTTGTATTGTAGTATAATGAAAATTATATCGCATACATTGTATTTGAACGCAACAAACCTTTAAACATATATAGTTGTACTTATTATTTATAAAAATAATATAAATGATAAGTTAATTTGTTCTCATTAACGTGTAATTCCTTAAAAATATATAGAAATTAAATAAAATGTAATAAAAAAGGAATTACTGTTTTTGTTGGACTAAGACATGCGCAACTTGTAATGTTTGGGTTGAAAATTACAATTTATTGAAAGATGTTTTAAAATAATTTATATATTATATACGAAAACGAAATGTTATTCTTTCAATAAATTAAAAACTCTTGACGTTAAATTAAAATAAACAAAAAATTATCACTCTAAGCGGTGGATCACTCGGCTCATGGGTCGATGAAGAACGCAGCTAACTGTGCGTCATCGTGTGAACTGCAGGACACATGAACATCGACATTTGAACGCATATTGCAGTCCATGCTGTTATGTACTTTAATTAATTTTAAAGTGCTGCTTGGACTACATATGGTTGAGGGTTGTAAGACTATGCTAAATTAGTTGCTTATTCTTTTAGTCAATTAAAAGAATTTAAGCACATGGTATATTACTGGATTGTATTTTTCAATCCATAATATTAATAGCATAAAAAGAAATATAGAAAATATATTCTTGAACACCTCATATTTGAACGAAATTTTATAATAAATAAGAATCTTAGTATTCCCAAAAACAATAAAATTTCAATATTATTATTTCAAATAATATATACATTTAGAGGAACGTCTAGCATAAAATATTATTTTATTCTAGGATTGCCTTAAATGTAAAAAACCAAGAAAATAATATTGTTGTTATAATGAAGTAAGTAGTACGGGATGAAAAGATTGAATATTTATTATTAAGAAAATTATATTGGTGTTAAGAAATAATTATGTATGTTTCTTTAAAATAGCAAAAAGCTAAAATATAAAATAAATATAAATATTTTTATACAACCTCAACTCATATGGGACTACCCCCTGAATTTAAGCATATTAATGAGGGGAGGAAAAGAAACTAACAAGGATTTTCTTAGTAGCGGCGAGCGAAAAGAAAATAGTTCAGCACTAAGTCACTTTGTCTATATGGCAAATGTGAGATGCAGTGTATGGAATATCTTAATATCTAGTATGAGAAATTAACGATTTAAGTCCTTCTTAAATGAGGCCATTTACCCATAGAGGGTGCCAGGCCCGTATAACGTTAATGATTACTAGAAAGATATTTCCAAAGAGTCGTGTTGCTTGATAGTGCAGCACTAAGTGGGTGGTAAACTCCATCTAAAACTAAATATAACCATGAGACCGATAGTAAACAAGTACCGTGAGGGAAAGTTGAAAAGAACTCTGAATAGAGAGTTAAATAGTACGTGAAACTGCTTAGAGGTTAAGCCCGATGAACCTGAATATCCATTATGAAAAATTCATCATTATAACTGTGATATTTATAATATTATAGTAATAGTGTGCATTTTTTTCATATAAGGACATTGTAATCTATTAACATAATAAAATATTTATCAAAAGATCATTGGTGTTAAGTTTATTCAAATTAATTTGCTTTTAGCTTATTAACATAGAATAAATACTGATGATTTGATAAAGTGTTGATAGATTTTACATATATAATGCTTAAATTCTTTTGAATTTTACAATAATATTATTATCATTGATTTTAATATTAATTGTATGCATTTATATGATTAACAATGCGAAAGATTCAGGATACCTTCGGGACCCGTCTTGAAACACGGACCAAGGAGTCTAACATATGTGCAAGTCATTGGGTTATATTAAACCTAATGGCGAAATTAACTTAACTTTTATATAATGGGATTAATTTTTAGTGAAATATTTTACTATTAATTCAATCCCGGGGCGTTCCATATAGTTATGTATAATGATAATTTATTATTATTTATACCTCTAACTGGAGCGTACCTTGAGCATATATGCTG
>NW_026530879.1:7500-10000 GCF_028554725.1 Zeugodacus cucurbitae
ATACAAAAATGAATATATAATGGTATATTGAATAGTTGTTAGAGAGAACCTTAACATAAAGATACAGCTTTGAACGCAAAGTTATCAAACGACTTTTACAATATACTGAAAAGCAATTGAAATATACAAAAATTAATATAATGGTATATTGTATAATATAAAAACTAAGTTTGGTTAAACGGCGGGCATAAAAATGATTTTATTTACGTAGCCAAATGCATCGTCATCTTATTAGTGACGCGCAAAAAGGAATTCAGGAGATTCCTACTGTCCCTATTTGCGAAGAGCCGAAACCACATATAAAGAGCCAAAACGCCGAAACCACGTATATTTGCATATAAAAAAAACTAAGTTTGGTTAAACGGCGGGCATAAAAATGATTTTATTTACGTAGCCAAATGCATCGTCATCTTATTAGTGACGCGCAAAAAGGAATTCAGGAGATTCCTACTGTCCCTATTTGCGAAGAGCCGAAACCACATATAAAGAGCCAAAAGGCCGAAAAAACGTATATTTGCATATAAAAAAAACTAAATTTGGTTAAACGGCGGGCATAAAAATGATTTTATTTACGTAGCCAAATGCATCGTCATCTTATTAGTGACGCGCAAAAAGGAATTCAGGAGATTCCTACTGTCCCTATTTGCGAAGAGCCGAAACCACATATAAAGAGCCAAAACGCCGAAACCACGTATATTTGCATATAAAAAAAACTAAGTTTGGTTAAACGGCGGGCATAAAAATGATTTTATTTACGTAGCCAAATGCATCGTCATCTTATTAGTGACGCGCAAAAAGGAATTCAGGAGATTCCTACTGTCCCTATTTGCGAAGAGCCGAAACCCCATATAAAGAGCCAAAACGCCGAAACCACGTTCATACAAGTAAAAAATTTCATATAAATACTAAATAATTTTCATATAGATACTAAGTTTATGAATTCATACAAGTAAATAATTTTCATATAAATACTAAATAATTTTCATATAGATACTAAGTTAATGAATTCATACAAGTTAAAAATTTTCATATAAATACTAAATAATTTTCATATAGATACTAAGTTAATGAATTCATACAAGTTAAAAATTTTCATATAAATACTAAATAATTTTCATATAGATACTAAGTTTATGAATTCATACAAGTAAAAAATTTTCATATAAATACTAAATAATTTTCATATAGATACTAAGTTTATGAATTCATACAAGTAAATAATTTTCATATAAATACTAAATAATTTTCATATAGATACTTAATAAATTTCATATAAATACTAATTAATTTTCATAAGATACTAAGTTAATGAATTCATACAAGTTAAAAATTTTCATATAAATACTAAATAATTTTCATATAGATACTAAGTTTATGAATTCATACAAGTAAAAATTTTCATATAAATACTAAATAATTTTCATATAGATACTAAGTTAATGAATTCATACAAGTTAAAAATTTTCATATAAATACTAAATAATTTTCATATAGATACTAAGTTTATGAATTCATACAAGTAAAAAATGTTCATATAAATACTAAATAATTTTCATATAGATACTAAGTTTATGAATTCATACAAGTAAAAAATTTTCATATAAATACTAAATAATTTTCATATAGATACTAAGTTTATGAATTCATACAAGTTAAAAATTTTCATATAAATACTAAATAATTTTCATATAGATACTAAGTTTATGAATTCATACAAGTAAAAAATTTTCATATAAATACTAAATAATTTTCATATAGATACTAAGTTTATGAATTCATACAAGTAAATAATTTTCATATAAATACTAAATAATTTTCATATAGATACTAAGTTAATGAATTCATACAAGTTAAAAATTTTCATATAAATACTAAATAATTTTCATATAGATACTAAGTTAATGAATTCATACAAGTTAAAAATTTTCATATAAATACTAAATAATTTTCATATAGATACTAAGTTAATGAATTCATACAAGTTAAAAATTTTCATATAAATACTAAATAATTTTCATATAGATACTAAGTTTATGAATTCATACAAGTAAATAATTTTCATATAAATACTAAATAATTTTCATATAGATACTAAGTTAATGAATTCATACAAGTTAAAAATTTTCATATAAATACTAAATAATTTTCATATAGATACTAAGTTAATGAATTCATACAAGTTAAAAATTTTCATATAAATACTAAATAATTTTCATATAGATACTAAGTTTATGAATTCATACAAGTAAAAAATTTTCATATAAATACTAAATAATTTTCATATAGATACTAAGTTTATGAATTCATACAAGTAAATAATTTTCATATAAATACTAAATAATTTTCATATAGATACTTAATAAATTTCATATAAATACTAATTAATTTTCATATAGATACTAATTTTCAATAAGTACTAAGTGTATGAATTCATACAACTAAATAATTTTCATATAAGTACAAAAAATTTAAAAAAAAAAATAAATGTTAAGCTATTTTT
>NC_016056.1:0-15825 GCF_028554725.1 Zeugodacus cucurbitae
AATGAATTGCCTGACGAAAAGGGTTACCTTGATAGGGTAAATTATGTAATAATATTACATTCATTATATTTAATAGAATTAAACTATTTCTAAAAGTATCAAAAACTTTTGTGCATCATACACCAAAATATATCAATTATAAAAAGATAAGCTAATCAAGCTACTGGGTTCATACCCCATTTATAAAGGTTCTAATCCTTTTCTTTTTAATTTTTAATAATTCAGCTAAAATTATATTCTTCTTTATCTTAATTACAGGTACAATAATCACAGTATCATCTAATTCTTGATTGGGAGCTTGAATAGGTCTAGAAATTAATTTATTATCTTTTATCCCCCTAATAAATAGTAATAATTTAATATCTACAGAAGCCTCTCTTAAGTATTTCCTAACTCAAGCCTTAGCCTCAGCAGTATTATTATTTGCTATTATAATGAGATATTTAAACAATTTTCCTGTCACACAAGAAAATTCTTTATATAATGACTTAATTATTACATCGTCACTATTATTAAAAAGAGGGGCAGCCCCCTTTCATTTCTGATTTCCAAATGTTATAGAAGGCTTATCGTGAATAAACGCTTTAACTTTAATAACCTGACAAAAAATTGCCCCTCTTATATTAATCTCCTACATTTCGCCAAACAATTTTATTCTTTTAGTAATCTTTACATCAACCATTGTAGGATCTTTAGGAGGATTAAATCAAACTTCCTTACGAAAGTTAATAGCCTTTTCCTCTATCAACCACCTAGGTTGAATATTAGCGGCTATACAAACTAGTGAATCCATATGATTAATTTATTTTTCATTTTATTCATTTTTATCCTTCAGTCTAACCTTCATATTCAACAATTTTAAAATATTCCACATCAATCAACTATTCGATTCATTTTTTAGATCAAAAATTTTAAAATTTATATTATTTCTTAATCTTCTATCCTTAGGTGGGCTACCTCCATTCATTGGGTTTCTACCTAAATGGTTGGTTATTCAGATATTAGTTCTAAAAAGACAATACATTTTAGTAACCATCATAACTGTAATAACTTTAATTACATTATTTTTTTATCTACGACTATGTTTTGCAGCTTTTATAATAAACTACTACGAAAATAATTGAACGGTAAATATATTCATCAACAATTTTTCTTTTAAAACTATACTTATTTTATCTTTCATCTCTACATTTAGATTAGTACTAGTTTCCCTAGTCTACCTATTCTTGTAAATTTATAGAATAAGGCTTTAAGTTAAATAAACTAATAGCCTTCAAAGCTATAAATATAAGTATAGTCTTTTAAGCCTTAGTAAGTTTTTACTCCTTTAGAATTGCAGTCTAATGTCATTATTGACTATAAAGCCTTGATTAAAAAGAATAAATTCTTATAAATAGATTTACAGTCTATTGCCTAAACTTCAGCCATTTAATCGCGACAATGGCTATTTTCAACGAACCATAAAGATATCGGAACATTATATTTTATTTTCGGAGCTTGAGCAGGTATAGTGGGAACATCTCTTAGAATCTTAATCCGGGCAGAACTGGGTCACCCAGGAGCTTTAATCGGAGATGATCAAATCTATAATGTCATCGTAACAGCTCATGCATTTGTTATGATTTTTTTCATAGTGATACCTATTATAATTGGAGGATTTGGAAATTGACTAGTACCCCTAATACTAGGAGCGCCAGATATAGCATTCCCTCGAATGAATAATATAAGATTTTGATTATTACCCCCCTCTCTTACATTACTTTTAGTGAGCAGTATAGTAGAAAACGGAGCTGGTACAGGTTGAACTGTTTATCCTCCCCTTTCATCAATTATCGCTCATGGTGGAGCCTCAGTTGATTTAGCTATTTTTTCTCTACATTTAGCTGGTATTTCATCAATTTTAGGGGCCGTAAATTTCATTACTACAGTAATTAATATGCGATCAACAGGAATCACATTTGACCGGATACCTTTATTCGTTTGAGCTGTAGTATTGACAGCTCTTCTTTTACTTCTATCTCTACCTGTATTAGCCGGAGCTATTACTATACTTTTAACAGACCGAAATTTAAACACCTCTTTCTTCGACCCGGCTGGTGGTGGAGACCCTATTTTATACCAACATTTATTTTGATTCTTTGGACACCCTGAAGTTTATATTTTAATTTTACCAGGATTCGGTATAATTTCTCATATTATTAGACAAGAATCGGGTAAAAAGGAAACATTTGGTTCCTTAGGTATAATTTACGCTATAATAGCAATTGGATTACTTGGATTTATTGTATGAGCCCACCATATATTTACAGTAGGTATAGATGTTGATACTCGAGCTTACTTCACTTCAGCTACAATAATTATTGCTGTTCCTACTGGAATTAAAATTTTCAGATGACTAGCCACTCTTCATGGAACACAATTAAATTATTCCCCAGCTATGCTATGAGCTTTAGGTTTTGTATTTTTATTCACAGTTGGGGGACTAACTGGAGTAGTATTAGCCAACTCTTCTGTTGATATTATTCTTCATGACACTTACTACGTAGTAGCTCATTTCCATTATGTTTTATCAATAGGAGCAGTATTTGCTATTATAGCTGGATTTGTACACTGATACCCATTATTTACTGGATTAGTTTTAAATCCTAAGTGATTAAAAAGTCAATTTATTATTATATTTATTGGTGTAAACTTAACTTTCTTCCCTCAACACTTCTTAGGATTAGCAGGAATACCTCGACGTTACTCCGACTACCCAGATGCTTACACAACGTGAAACGTAGTTTCTACAATTGGTTCATCAATTTCTTTACTAGGAATTCTTTTCTTTTTATTTATTATTTGAGAAAGATTAGTTACTCAACGTCAAGTAATTTACCCAATACAACTTAGTTCTTCAATTGAATGACTTCAAAATACACCACCTGCTGAACATAGTTATTCAGAATTACCTCTTTTAACTAATTTCTAATATGGCAGATTAGTGCAATGGATTTAAGCTCCATATATAAAGTATTTTACTTTTATTAGAAACTAATGACAACATGAGCTGCCCTTGGCCTTCAAGATAGTGCCTCTCCTCTTATAGAACAACTTACATTTTTTCATGATCATGCTCTTATAATTTTAGTAATAATTACAACTCTTGTAGGTTATTTAATATTTATATTGTTCTTCAATACTTACACAAACCGAAACCTCCTTCACGGTCAAACCATTGAAATAATTTGAACTATTCTTCCAGCAATTGTTCTGCTATTTATTGCTTTCCCCTCTCTACGCCTACTTTACTTATTGGATGAAATTAATGAACCTTCAGTAACTTTAAAGGCTATCGGACACCAATGATACTGAAGTTACGAATATTCAGATTTCATAAATGTAGAATTTGACTCATATATAATCCCTACTAATGAATTAGCTACAGATGGATTTCGTTTATTAGACGTAGATAACCGAGTAGTTTTACCTATAAATTCACAAATTCGAATTTTAGTAACAGCCGCAGATGTAATCCACTCTTGAACAATCCCATCGTTAGGAGTAAAAGTTGATGGAACTCCAGGTCGATTAAACCAAACTAATTTTTTAATAAACCGCCCAGGTTTATTCTATGGTCAATGTTCTGAAATTTGCGGAGCTAATCACAGTTTTATACCTATTGTAATCGAAAGAATCCCTGTTAATCATTTTATTAAATGAGTTACTAACAGAGCTAACTCATAATTTATCATTAGATGACTGAAAGCAAGTACTGGTCTCTTAAACCATTTTATAGTAAATTAGCACTTACTTCTAATGAAAAAAATTAGTTAAAATATAACATTAGTATGTCAAACTGAAATTACTGAATTAATTAGTATTTTTTAATTCCACAAATAGCCCCTATCGGTTGATTAAGTTTATTTATTATCTTCTCAATTACTTTTATTTTGTTTAGTATAATAAATTATTATTCTGTACTTCCACAAACCCCTAAATCTCAAATCTCAAAGAAGTATTCATCTACTTCCCTTAACTGAAAATGATAACAAATTTATTCTCTGTATTCGATCCCTCATCAAGCATTTTCAATTTATCATTAAATTGAATAAGAACATTCTTAGGATTATTATTAATCCCATCAGCTTACTGATTAATACCATCACGATGACATATTTTTTGAAATTCTATTTTACTAACACTACATAAGGAATTCAAAACCTTATTAGGTCCCTCAGGTCATTCAGGTTCAACCTTCATTTTCGTTTCATTATTTTCTCTAATTCTATTTAATAATTTTATAGGTTTATTCCCTTATATCTTCACAAGTACAAGTCATTTAACATTGACCCTTACCTTGGCTCTTCCTCTATGATTATGTTTTATATTATACGGATGAATTAACCACACTCAACACATATTCGCCCATCTAGTGCCTCAAGGAACTCCAGCAGTACTAATACCATTCATGGTATGTATTGAAACTATTAGTAATATTATTCGGCCAGGAACTTTAGCTGTTCGACTAGCGGCTAATATAATCGCAGGACACTTATTATTAACCCTATTGGGAAATACTGGCCCTTCGTTATCTTACATTATTGTATCTTTTTTATTAATTGGACAAATTGCTTTATTAGTACTTGAATCAGCTGTAGCTATTATTCAGTCATATGTATTTGCTGTTTTAAGTACTTTATACTCTAGTGAAGTAAATTAATGTCAACACACTCAAATCACCCATTCCATTTAGTAGATTATAGCCCATGACCTTTAACAGGAGCTATCGGAGCTATAACATCAGTATCAGGTTTAGTTAAATGATTCCACCAATACGACATTTCGCTATTTCTATTAGGAAATGTAATTACTATCCTAACAGTCTATCAATGATGACGAGACGTCTCACGAGAAGGAACATTTCAAGGATTACATACCCTACCAGTTACATTAGGCCTTCGATGAGGAATAATTTTATTTATTTTATCAGAAGTCTTATTCTTTGTATCCTTCTTTTGAGCATTTTTCCATAGCAGACTATCACCTGCCATCGAATTAGGTGCTTCATGACCCCCTGCTGGTATTCAACCATTCAATCCATTCCAAATTCCTTTGTTAAATACAGCAATTCTTTTATCATCTGGAGTTACAGTAACTTGAGCTCATCATAGATTAATAGAGGGTAATCATTCTCAAGCCACACAAGGATTATTTTTTACAGTTTTATTAGGGGTTTACTTCACTATCCTACAAGCCTATGAATATATCGAAGCACCTTTTACTATTGCAGATTCAGTTTACGGTTCTACATTCTTTATAGCAACAGGCTTCCATGGAATTCACGTATTAATTGGGACAACTTTCCTTTTAGTCTGTTTAATCCGACATTTAAATAATCATTTTTCTAAAACTCATCATTTCGGGTTTGAAGCAGCCGCATGATACTGACATTTCGTTGATATTGTATGATTATTCCTCTATATCTCAATTTATTGATGAGGAGGTTAATTAATTATCTGTATAGTATATAAGTATATTTGACTTCCAATCATAAGGTCTACTAATCAGTAGTATAGATAATCTTTTCAATCATTATTATAGGGTTAATTCTAATAACAATCACCAGAATTGTAATAATTTTAGCTTCAGTACTTTCAAAAAAAGCTCTTACAGATCGAGAAAAATGTTCTCCATTTGAATGTGGGTTTGATCCAAAGTCATCTTCACGCCTACCTTTTTCACTTCGATTCTTCCTAATCACTATTATTTTTCTAATTTTCGATGTAGAAATTGCTCTTATTTTACCTATAGTTCTAATTATCTCTACTTCAGACATCTTCATATGAACAATTACCTCAATTATTTTCATTATTATTCTAATTATTGGATTATATCATGAATGAAATCAAGGAATATTAAACTGATCAAACTAGACCTAGGGTTGTAGTTAATTATAACATTTGATTTGCATTCAAAAAGTATTGATATTCTCAATCTACCTTAAACAGAATATGAAGCGATTTATTGCAATTAGTTTCGACCTAATCTTAGGTATTTAATACCCTTATTCTCTAAATGTATAAAATTAATTATTTACTAAATCTTTTTAATTGAAGCCAAAAAGAGGCTTATCACTGTTAATGATAGAATTGAGGTTATTCTCCAATTAAGGAAGTATGACGTTCAAGAAAAAGCTGCTAACTTTTATCTTTTAATGGTTAAACTCCATTTGTACTTCTGTTTATATAGTTTAACAAAAACATTACATTTTCATTGTAAAAATAAAATTTTATATTTTTATAAATTACTAAATATAATTCACTATATCCAAAAATTATTCAATTACCCTAACATCTTCAGTGTTATGCTCTACTTTAAGCTATTTGAATAAAATATTAAAAAGAAAGAAAACAAGAAAATAATTCATAAAGCCAATAATAAAAGATAAATCTTTAAATTATTATTATGTATAACAAATATATGCTGAGAATATTTCACTAATTCATTATATAAATTTTGACCTCCTAAAAAATCTGATCAACCCTGATCAAAAGATTTACATACTCTTCCTCCTAAAATCAAAGGATAATTAATAATTCCATACGTAGAAATATAAGGTATAAATCATATAGAACCAAAAAAATAACTACTAACATAATTACTTAAAGATTTATTAAAATAAAATAGAGAAACATTTGAAATTAAATAACCCAATACACCTCGTACAATACAAACAAATAAAGTTAATAACTTCAAATAACTAGGTAAACAAATTATATACGGTGTAGGAAAAATCAATCAACTTAACATACTACCTCCCACAATTCTCATTACTAGTAAACCTCTCATCCCACGAAGCATAATTCATCCCTCATCTCTTAACATATTTAAAGAACCACAATTTAATTCACCTGTTATTGAATAATAGACCAATCGAAAAGAATAGCAAACAGTTAAACCAGTAGAAAAAAAATATAGAAAGAAAGAAAATAGATTAATATAACTTAAAGAAACAATTTCAAGAATTATGTCCTTAGAATAAAACCCGGCTAAAAAAGGCATACCACACAACGCTAAATTAGCAACATTAAAACAACCAGATGTTAATGGCATATAAATACCAAGCCCTCCTATCAAACGAATATCTTGAGAATTATTCATATTATGAATAATAGCTCCAGCACATATAAATAAAAGAGCCTTAAATAAAGCATGAGTTAACAAATGAAAAAAAGCTAATTTATAAAATCCTATAGATAAAATTCTTATTATTAATCCTAATTGTCTTAAAGTAGATAGAGCAATAATCTTTTTTAGGTCAAATTCAAAATTAGCTCCCAATCCAGCTATAAATATAGTCAAACCAGATAATAATAATAATAAATCCCCTAATCATCTACCTCTCAACAAAATATTAAATCGAATTAATAAATAAACCCCAGCAGTCACCAAAGTTGAAGAATGAACTAAAGCTGATACAGGAGTAGGAGCTGCTATAGCAGCAGGTAATCAAGAAGAAAAGTGGATCTGAGCACTCTTAGTTATAGCAGCTAATATAATCAAAGCCCCAATAATTTCCATTTCTACTCTATTTTTCATAACTTCTAAATAAAAAATATTGTTTCAACTCCCGTTTTTTAACATTCAAGCAATAGCTAATAAAAATGCGACCTCCCCAATCCGATTGGATAAAGCTGTTAATATACCATTATTATATGACTTAACATTTTGAAAATAAATAACTAAACAATAAGATACTACCCCTACCCCATCTCATCCTAATAAAATTCTAACCAAATTTGGACTAATAATTAATAATATTATAGATATAACAAATATAAGAACTAATATAATAAAACGATTAATATTTAAATCACCTCTCATATACTCCTTTCTATAATAAATAACTAAAGAAGCAATTAATAGAACAAAAGATATAAATAATAAACTTATTCAATCAAATAAAGGGGTTATTACTATTCTAGCTGAATTTAAACTTACAACTTCTCCCTCCAAAAAGATAGTATAATCTTTTATTAAAAATAACAAACTAGACAAAAAAAAGATTCTTCTAATAGAAATTAACACCAAAAATCTTCTTCTACAAATTGATAAATATTTCACGATCTAAGATGACTAACTCATATCGTTGACACCACAAATCAATTTTTTAAATAAACTTTTTAGATTAATTAGAGTCAAAATAAACAAATCTCTCTCTTTAAAATAATATATTTAGAAGGACACCGATGAAGAAATAATAACAAATCTTCACGAATCTTACCCCCTCTAAATGAATATGCGCCAGAAAAAACCTTACCGTGTTGACTATCAGCATAAAAATATGATGTAGATGCTGCTCTAAAAGAAGATAATAAAGATATTGAAATTATAGTAACTCTAGATCTTCTATCAATTCTATTAAATAAATTAATTTTCACTAATAAATTCAGGGAAGGAGGGGCCGCTATGTTACAAGCTCTTAGTAAAAATCACCATAATGTTATAGAAGGTATAAAATTTACTAACCCCTTATTAAATAATAAACTTCGACTCCCTAACCGTTCATATGTAATATTGGCTAAACAAAACGACCCCGAAGAACATAATCCATGAGCAATTATCAAAGTATAAGACCCGCAAAGACCTCAATAAGTTAAAGTTATAAGACCCCCTAATACAATACCTATATGAGCTACAGAAGAATAAGCAATAAGGGCCTTTAAATCAGTTTGACGTAAACAAACCAAACTAATCAATACCCCCCCTACTAATCTAATACTAACTCAAATATAATTATATTTAATGCCTCTCATTTGTATAAAAGAAAACACCCGTAATAGCCCATATCCTCCTAACTTCAATATAATGCCAGCTAAAATTATTGATCCTGAAACTGGAGCCTCTACATGAGCTTTAGGTAGCCATAAATGAACCAAAAATATTGGTATCTTAACTAAAAAGGCTAAAATTAAACTTAAATACAACAAATCATAATTAAATATATAATTACCCAATAAATAAAAGTTTATAGTATTTAAAGTATTATATAAATAAAAAATCCCAACCAATATAGGTAAAGAAACTAATAAAGTGTAAAATAATAAATAAACACCAGCCTGTAAACGTTCTGGTTGATATCCTCATCCTAAAATTAAAAATAAAGTAGGAATTAAACTACTTTCAAAAAATAAATAAAATATAAATAAATTTATACTTCTAAAAGTCAAAACTAAAAAAATCAATAAAATTAATACATTAAACAAAAATAATCTTTTATAATTATTATATTTATTAACAGACTCACTAGCTGTCAACATTAATGTACAAATTCAAAAACTTAATAAAATTAATCCATAAGAAATTACATCAAATCCTAAAAAATAAGAAATATTCACAAAATAATTAGTACAATAATTTAATATAATGAAAATAAAAGTAACAACAAATAATAAATTTTGTACCATTCAAAACAACCCATTAATAAAACAAATAGGACTAATAAAAAGTATTATAAAAATTAATTTTAACATTGTAAAATATTAAATGATTGAAAATAATCATTTCCATGAGTACGAATTATAGAAACTAAAATAGAAAGGCCTAAAGCACCTTCACACACTCTAAAGGTCAAAAATATTATACTAAAAAATCTTCTATAATCTATCAAATTTAAAAAAATAAATAAAAGAAAAAATAAATTTAGTACAATATACTCTAAACTCAAAAGTATTGATAATAAATGCTTACGATTAGAAACAAAAACAAAAAATCCCTTTAAAAACAAAAAAAAAGGTAGCCCTCAATATAAACTTATTAACATTAAGTTTTAATAGTTTTAATAAAAAACATTGGTCTTGTAAACCAAAAATAAGATTAAGTCTTTTAAAACTTCAAGAGAAAAGAAATTACTTTATCATTAATCCCCAAAATTAATATTTTAATTAAACTACCTCCTGATATTATACAACTATTTTTATACACATCTACATTAATTTCAAGACTTATTTTTATTCAAATAAACCATCCTTTAGCTATAGGGTTAATATTATTAATCCAAACTTTACAAATTTGTTTATTAACAGGATTAATAGCAAAAAGATTTTGATTTTCTTATATTCTATTTCTAATCTTCCTGGGAGGAATACTAGTTTTATTTATTTATGTAACCTCTCTAGCTTCAAGCGAAATATTTTCTTTATCTATAAAATTAACTACTATTTGTGTAATAGCTACAGCAACTCTTATACTAATCTCCGTATTTATAGATAAATCATCAACAACATGCTTTATACAAAATCTAGAAATACAACCGTTTAACCAAATAAAAAGTATTCTTCCAGAAAACGCTCTAAATCTACATAAACTATATAACTTCCCCACAAATATAATCACCATTCTATTAATAAACTACCTTTTAGTTACTTTAATTGCTGTAGTAAAAATTACTAAATTATTTTATGGTCCTCTTCGGCCAATAAACTAATGAACAAACCTTTACGAACCCAACACCCCTTATTTAAAATTGCAAATAATGCTTTAGTAGATCTACCAGCTCCTGTAAATATTTCAGCTTGATGAAATTTCGGCTCCCTACTAGGATTATGTTTAATTATTCAAATTATAACAGGATTATTCTTAGCTATACATTATACAGCTGATATTAATTTAGCTTTCAATAGAGTAAACCACATTTGTCGTGATGTAAATTATGGTTGATTATTACGAACCCTTCATGCTAATGGAGCATCATTTTTCTTTATTTGTATCTACCTACACGTTGGACGAGGTATTTATTACGGGTCCTATTTATTCACCCCTACTTGATTAGTCGGAGTACTAATTCTATTTTTAGTAATAGCAACAGCCTTTATAGGGTATGTCTTACCTTGAGGACAAATATCATTCTGAGGGGCCACAGTTATTACTAACCTTTTATCAGCTATTCCATACTTAGGTATTGATTTAGTACAATGAGTATGGGGAGGATTCGCTGTTGACAACGCAACCCTTACTCGATTCTTCACCTTTCATTTTATTTTACCATTTATCGTACTAGCAATAACTTTAATTCATTTATTATTCTTACATCAAACAGGATCTAATAATCCAATTGGATTAAATTCTAATATTGATAAAATCCCCTTCCACCCATATTTCTCATTCAAGGATATCGTAGGATTCCTTGCAATAATTGCAGCCCTTCTTCTTCTTACATTAATCAACCCTTACTTACTTGGAGACCCAGATAATTTCATCCCAGCTAATCCTTTAGTAACTCCGGTCCACATTCAACCCGAATGATACTTCCTTTTCGCTTATGCAATCTTACGTTCTATTCCTAACAAGCTTGGAGGAGTAATTGCATTAGTCTTATCAATTGCTATTTTAGCTATTTTACCTTTTTATCATTTAATAAAATTTCGAGGAATCCAATTCTATCCTATTAATAAAATCTTATTTTGATCTATAGTAGTGACAGTTATCCTATTAACATGAATTGGTGCTCGTCCAGTAGAAGATCCGTACGTCCTAGTAGGGCAAATTTTAACTATTATCTACTTCCTTTATTATATTATTAACCCACTAGTTAATAAATGATGAGATAATCTAATCAACTAGTTAATGAGCTTGAATAAGCATATGTTTTGAAAACATAAGATAGATATCAATTTTCTATTGACTTTACTAATTTTTATTAACCACATGTAACAAATTAATAATAATTTAAATCCCATAATAACTATTAAAAAATTTAATGAAAAAGGTAAAAAACTCTTTCAAGCTAAATATATTAATTTATCATAACGAAACCGAGGTAAAGTCCCCCGAGCTCAGATGAAAACAAATGAAATAAATGTTAACTTAACATAAAATATAACATTAAATAAATCACACCCTAAAAAAATTACACAAAACAATATTCTTATAAACAAAATACTAGCATATTCAGCCATAAAAATCAAAGCAAATCCCCCTTTTCTATATTCAATATTAAACCCAGATACTAATTCAGATTCTCCTTCAGCAAAATCAAAAGGAGTCCGATTAGTTTTTGCTAGACAAATACAAAACCAAAATAATCTAATTGGAAATAAAATAACCAAAAATCAAATTCTTTTTTGATAATAAAAAAAATATAAAATATTATAACCCCCAATTAAAAAAACAAAAGACAATAAAACCAATGCTATACTAACTTCATAAGAAATTGTTTGAGCAACAGCCCGAAGTCCCCCTAATAAAGCATAGTTAGAATTAGAAGATCACCCAGCCACCATAACAGTATAAACACCTAAACTAGTACAACATAAAAAAAACAATAATCCTAAATTAAAAGAAAATACCTTTACAAATAAAGGAATACACAACCAAGCTACTAAAGAAAGAAATAAAGAAAAAATAGGAGAAAAATAATAAGAAATATAATTTGACAAAAGAGGATAAGTTTGTTCCTTAGTAAATAACTTAATCGCATCACAAAAGGGTTGGGGAATACCTATTAATCCAACCTTATTAGGTCCCTTACGAATTTGAATATAGCCTAATACTTTACGCTCCAAGAGAGTTAAAAAAGCAACTCTCACTAAAACACAGATTACTAAAATTAAACTGCCAATAATTGATAAAATTAATTCTATAAAAAACAAGTACTATTTGTAATATAAATTACATAAATAAATTCTAAATTTATTGCACTAATCTGCCAAAATAGTTATTTAAATTAATCATATTCTAATTTTAAAATATAATTATTTTAATACCTGGTCCTTTCGTACTAAGGTATTACAACTTACTAAAGATAGAAACCAACCTGGCTTACGCCGGTCTGAACTCAGATCATGTAAGAATTTAAAAGTCGAACAGACTTAGCATTTAAGCGGCTACACCTAAAATTATATCTTAATCCAACATCGAGGTCGCAAACTTTTTTATCGATATGAACTCTCCAAAAAAATTACGCTGTTATCCCTAAAGTAACTTAATCTTATAATCACTACTAATGGATCAATAACTCATAAATTAATGATTTTTATAATTAAAAGTTCATTAAATTTTAACATCACCCCAACAAAATATTCTCCATTATAAAAATAAAATAAATCCAAAAAATTTAAATAAAAAAAAATATAAAGATTTATAGGGTCTTCTCGTCTTTTAATAATATTTTAGCTTTTTGACTAAAATATAAAATTCTATTATAAATTTATATGAAACAGCTTATACCTCGTCCAACCGTTCATACCAGCCTTCAACTAAAAGACTAATGATTATGCTACCTTTGCACAGTTAGAATACTGCGGCCATTTAAAAATTTCAGTGGGCAGGTCAGACTTTAAAAATAACTCAAAAAGACATGTTTTTGTTAAACAGGCGGGTAAAAAATTTGCCGAGTTCTTTATACAAACTTATCATACAAAATTACTTAAACATTAAATATACTAATTCTATCATTATTACTTTTTATAAATTATTAATAAAAAAATTTTTATAAATAAATTAAAATATAATAAATAATATAAACTATAAAATAATTTATAACAAACTTTATAATGATTGCTAATTCTAAGCATACATTTTATATTAAAATTATTAATTTTTAACAATTTATCTTAAAGCTTATCCCTTAAGATATTCAAATTAATAAATTTTTTAATTAGACAAATAACTAAAAAATTAAAAATTCGTAAATTAAATTTATTTCTAAAAAAACTAGATACCTTTATAAACGAATAACATTTCATTTCTAATAACTTATTTAAAATAATTTTGACACATTAACTTTCATAAATTATTAACTCTTATAAAATCGAGATTAATAAATAATTATTAATTATTTGATAAACCCTGATACACAAGGTACAATAAATAAAATTTTCTTTTAAAACAAAAATTTTTCAAAATATTTCAGTAATCTTTCACAATACTAATTAACTATTATTATTATTATTTTTTCATTAAAAATTACTAAAACATTAAATTATATAATTATTTTTAATAAATTAATTTTAAAACAAAAAAAATTAATAAACAAATATTGCTCAGTTTATATTGATTTGCACAAAAATCTTTTCAATGTAAATGAAATGCTTTACTAAATAAGCTTTAAACTGTCATTCTAGATACACCTTCCGGTACATCTACTATGTTACGACTTATCTTACCTTAATAGAAGAGCGACGGGCGATGTGTGCATATTCTAGAGCTAAAATCAAATTTACAATCTTTAAAATTTTACTATCAAATCCACCTTCACTAAAAATATTTCATAATTAGATCCGTTTAAATATATTTATTGTAACCCATCTCTACTTAAATATAAGCTACACCTTGATCTGATATACATTCCTATTAAAATTATAGAAAATTATTATTCTAATAAAATATTCTGATAACGACGGTATATAAACTGAAAGACAAAATTAAGTAAGGTTCATCGTGGATTATCAATTACAGGACAGGTTCCTCTGAATAGACTAAAATACCGCCAAATTTTTTAAGTTTCAAGAACATAACTACTACTACCTTAGTGTTAACAATTACATTTTAAATAATAGGGTATCTAATCCTAGTTTATATTCAAAATTTACAAGCTTCAAAATCCTTCAAATTAAAAAATTACTAAATTTAAAATTTCACCTAATAAATTTAATTTTATTTTAAAATCAATCATCTTAACTCACACTGAACAAATTTAATTTGTTTTATTTGTGTAACCGCGGCTGCTGGCACAAATTTAGCCAATACTCTATGAAATTACTATTTCCAAATTAATAAAGCTATTTACTGAGATTATAATTAAAATTTATTTATTATTAAAATAAATAAAAATACACGCAAAAACTTACATATAAAATAAATCAATAATAAAATTCAAAGCCAAAATAAAACTTTAATATTAATTTATTAAAAAACTATACATATACTACCTAACAAACCATATTAAACCTTAATAACTAACTTAAAGTACAACTTTAATAAAGTAAAAATCTACAAAAATAAAATAACTTAGTACTTCGGTCTGCATCAGTCATTACCCCCTAAGTAATTAACCGTTTTTCATTGTAAAAAATTAGATGAAAACAGCTTATTATAAAAAATCTCGTTTTCATTGAATTCAACTGGTAATAATTAATTGTTTATTATTAATTTAATAATAAAATATAATTATTACTTAATAACATAAAAAAATAAATTAATAATTGAAATAATAATTAAATAAGATAACAAAAAATTATCATATCTGTATAAAAAGATTTAGTAAATAATTAATTTTTATCCAATTTTTTTTTTTTTTTTTTTTAAATTAAAAAATTTTTAAAAATTTAAAATTTAAAAAAATTTTCCTTCAAAAATTTTTTTTTAAATAGCTTTTAAAATTTTAAAAGTTTGGTTTAAAGTAAATTAACGAAAAACCCGTTAAGATTAAAAAAAATCTATAGGGTTATAAATTTTTAATTAATTAAAAAATGGCTATAAATTTATGGCAAAAAACCTCGGATTTCGGGGTTTTTTACCAATTGGTCCAATGGTTTGGGGGTAAAATCCTTTGGTGGTTGGCCATTGGTTAAAAAAAAAAAAAAAAAAAACTTTTGTTTTTTCTTTTTTTTTTTTTTTTTGGGTTGGTCTTTTTACCTTTGGGAAAGTTTTTTTTGGGAATTTTTGTTTAATTTTTGTAAAAAAAACCAATTTAAAAAGGTTTTTAATTTTAATTTTTTTAATAAAAATAAATTTTTTATAATTTTTTTTTTTTAATTTAATTAAAATTAATTTTGGAAAAAAAAAAAAAAAAAAAATTAGATGAAAACAGCCTATTATAAATGAAATAAGCTGTTTTCATTG